>NC_031987.2:35053754-35262813 GCF_001858045.2 Oreochromis niloticus | reverse complement strand
TCTGTGTATCTGTGAGCCCTCGTTTCCCTCCTTGTGTTTTTCCATGTTTTCCACAGCCCGTTATGTCTGTGCTCTCTCTCCTCCTGTCTGAACCTCTGTGTACTTCCTGTTTACTTTGACAGTCTCCCGTCAGTGTTGTTTTACTCCTGCCATGTCTTGTTATGATTATCCGTGTCACCTGTGTTCCCGTGTGCTCCCATTTCCCTCGTTAACCCTCTGTGTATTTTGTCTGCGTGTCGCGTTCTCCCTCATCCATGACCGTGTGTTTCTCCGTGTAATATGTATAGTTTCCAGTTTAGTTTGTATGGTTTTTCTCTCCAGCAATAAAGCTGTGTTTTGAGTTCATTCCTGCCTCCGTGAGCTTGCGTTTGGGTCCTCATCCTGCCTGCACACAGCCGAATCATGACAAAATATCATGATCATGATCATGATTTGAGTTTGGATCAAATCAATAGTTTTGTTAGTTTAGTCCAAATCAATGTAAATGTATAAATATCAGTAGTTTTAAAGCTGCTTATTTGTGCCAAACACATGAAGCCTTCAACTTTGTATTTGTCCAGTCAGTGTGGCAATAGAAGTCACTGTGAGGATTTTCAATGCTATCAAAGAGCATCCAAACAATCAGGTGAGAATGAAGAGAATTAGTGTGGATGGACAGAAAATCCATATCCAGTGTGATTTAGGAGCCGTTCATATATAATGAGTGAAATGAAAGAAGAGCACAGACAGTAAGAACATGAGTGAGCAGACATTTTGGAGCTGCTGATCCACACAGGGCTGGATGGAAGGAGTGGGAGTCCATGATGGCTCAAAGTCTCTGATCCTAACTGTTCCTGAGCCTCCCCCTGCCTCCTCTTTGGATCTTCTCCTCCTCTTCTTCCTTATCTGCCTCCTCCACCACTGCTCTCTCCTCCCTCATCTCTCCTCAGCTGAACTGAAGTCAGGGCTGTAACATGAGGAAACGTGCAGAAATGACTGAGTCAGCATGTTGTTGAAGTGAGTTGAGTGATTGTGAGCAGATTAGATGTGCGAGCCTCCCCTGTAGAGAAAAGCAAATCTTCTCCAGAGTTTCCCACCTCATGTTTTCCTGTGTCACAGCTGATTGTCAAATCCTGGCTGTCACTAAATGAGTGGTCCAAAGGTGGAAGGAGGAGCACAGTTAGATTGTTCACCTCCTAACCTGTAAATCAATCACTGAATGAAAAACACTGTGATCCTATGAGCTGCTATCAGGGCTGCTCCATTCTCAGGATTCTCATCTGGATGATTGAAGCAGATTATTGATGAAGTCAGCAAACAGCTTTCAAAATGGCTCTTTTTCCAGGGAACTCCCTGAAATGTAAATCTCATGGAAATGAAGAAGAAGTCCAAGGCGTGGTTAGGCCCAGACTTGTGGCTGTTTCAATGTAAAGCCCATGTTGCAGGCAGCTGCTGCTCCTTACTGGCCCACAGTCTCCACTGATGGATGTGTCAGCTCACTTGTACTGTAGCCACGGGGAGAGCGATGGAGAGATGAAGCTGACAACCAGAGGTGTAGTGCTATTTGTTGAAGTAGCCCAGCGCACCCGTTGCCATGTAAGCACAAGTTTCCAGAGATGATGGACTCTGAAATGATCCATGTTGGACTGAAGTAAGAACAGATCATAAAGTCCTCTGTGTGCCGTCTGTCTGAGCATCTTCATCAGTGTGCAGCTGATCTACAGCTAATGTGCTGATGATGAGCAGCCTGTTCATGTGATGATGAGAAACAGATTTGATTCAAAGCACAAATGAGTGAAAAAGGAGCAGCAGCCATGATAGAGCGAGTCATCTGCTGACAGAAATAGTGGAGTGAAGGATTTGTCAGCGTTTCTCTGTGAAAACAGCTGATTCAGATCAATGAGAGGAGGATGAAGGAGAAGCAGCATGTTTCTGATAGAAGGATCACTGCTGTGCTACAAACTGCTGGGACTGTGTGTGAATGTGTGTGTGTGACGGCTCAGCTGGAGCAGGATTGGTCCAGAGGAGAGCTGCTTTATTCCAGACTAACTCTTCTAGAAAGCTGAAATCTGTGTGGAACAGCTGACCTGTACCATGTGGAAAAGAACAGCAACATGATTCAGCGTCAGATCCCGACACATCCACGGATTCATCCCGTTACAGGAACTGTGCCACACGTGGCCTCTGTTTGTTCTGCATGTGATGCTGCAGGGATTTCTTCAAGTCACTATAATATAGTGTCAGATGGACACATGAAGCTAACACGGCACATCTTTGTGAGTCTGCAGCATGTTGACACACATGTCAGTGTTGTACAGATCTGAGAGCAGCACAAACAACTCCATCAAAGTGATTGTGCTGTTGCAGAGCTGTGTGACTGCATTTGTCTCATTATGGACACATTTCTACAAATGGGACTAAACATGTGACCCTCTGCACATCCATGGGCTCAGGCTCAACAGTGCACCCATTGGCTGGATGCAGCTTGTATTGTGGCTCCTCCCCCTTGACCTCTGTGTTAGCTTCAGCTCAGTTTAGCTGTGTTTCCTCCAAATCCCAGAATTCCTGAGGAGCAGGAATATGTGGGGCTGGGCTCTAAACACTCAGGGTGAGGACTGAGTGAAGAGCTACAGGACAGAGCCAAAGTTTCAGCACTGCGCTCACAGCTTTGGACGTCCAATCAGCAACTGGTCCTGATACATCTCCCCTCTCATTCCACATACATGAAGACTGCTAGAAGCAGCTATCAGCCACATCAGGCTCACATCATGCTTGGTATTAAACATGCTGCAGTCTGCAGTAAACTCCCTGCCACAAAGCTTTGAGTGCTCTGAAAGGAATCTCCTCCAAATCCACCTGTAACAAGGTCACCTGCAGAAATAACTGTGTCCACGGGCAGAGTCACTAACACTCTGCACCAGAGCTAAACCTGCTTTGGAGCTAAAAAGCTGCTGTCAGGGTTTCCTGCAGAGGTTCACAGTAATGTGGAGACTGAAAGCTGTGGACAGTTTCTGTGGCTGGATTATTTCATATGTGTTTGTATGAGTTTCACTTTCAAAGTTTGGAGTAAAGTGTTGAAATAAATCAGGTCTGTGACGCACACTTTACTGCAGATTGTTCTCAATGGAACAGAAAAAGCAATCAAAATGTGATTGATCCTGATGTGGTTGTGATTGTTGCTTCTAGCAGTGTTCATGTATTTGCACAGAGAGGGGAGATGTTATCAGAGTGTGTAACTGATCAGATCTGATGCTAAATCATGTTCATGTACAGTCAGCTGATCCTCACAGTTCACTTTGTAATCATGCAGCTCTCCTCTGATCAATCCTGAGCTCCACCTGAGTCTCAGTCCTCAGGACCTCACACAGTCCCAGCAGCTTCTATCAGCAGAGTTCTCCCTGATATCACAAACATATTGATCCTCCTTCAGCCTCCTCTCATTGATCTGAACTGTTTCCACAGAGAAACTCATCAGTGAAACCTGAGCTTACTGTGGATTATTCTGGTTGCTCCATCACTCTCTGCCTCACACTCCCTCATCTGCTGCTTTCCTCTGATTGGCTGCTCTGACAGAGTCATGATTGGCTGCATGTTTGTATATAAAGCAGCACGTTGCTGGTAGATCAGCCATCAGCTCATGTTTGTGACTGCAGCATGGCACCAGTTTGCTCCTCGTGTTTCAGTCCCAGACTGACCTGCAGCTCTTAGTAAATTCAGACAGCAGCTTTTGAACTGTTAGTAAATCTGACCATGAATCTCATTATGACACCTCTGACCACTCATTCTGTCTTTATTGGCTTTCATACATGAAACATGCTTAAAGTCACCATTGAATTTAAACTGGATGAAAGCAGCTGTGAGTCACTGCAGCAGCTCTACACCTGTGCCAACAACCAACCAACACCTGGGTGGAGTCCCAGCTGAAGCTGAGAGATACTCAGAGATCAGAGACAGAAGCAGCTGTATGTAAGCGTTCTACAGGACGGCTCACACAAACCTGATGTTACTGATGTCTCCTAGATAGATCTCATGGACCAAAGGCTCTCTGTGTCATCTTGGCTCCAGCTGAACTAAACTGAGAGTGAATTTGGGCTTTTGGGAGGGGTGAAAGCAGAGCGCTGTAAAGGAAAGGGCTGTGATTGGTTCATAACACGTCAATGAGAAGAAAGGAAAGCTTCAGAGCAACATGAATGAAACAAAGTGTTTTGATGACGACTGAAAGCCAAAACTGTGACTGAAATCAGAATCCAGTTCATCTCCAGCCCTGTCAGCAGTTCCAGCTGTAGTGCTGTTACAATAATAGTCATCACTTCTAGTTTCACAGCAGGAAACTGGGAACATTCAGCGTCTCAAAGATTGACCTGTTAGCACCTGCAGACATTGTTGAGCTGGGTCTGCTGATCTTGTGGAGGTCTTCATTTCTCCACTATTTGGAGAAGCTTCAGCAGGATCCACAGTCAGAGTCAAAGTGGAGTTCTAGCATGGACGTAACGCTTCAAGAAGCTTCAGACAGACAGTGTTCTCCAAAAGTTCTGCTCTAAAAGGAAACTTTGAGCTGGCTCTGTAATTGTTGTAGTCAGAAGGATGGAGGCTGGATCTTTGATGAGTGCTTGCACACAGGCTGTCTTTAAGTATTCTGGGACACAGCCAGAGGACAGACAAGTGTTCATTATTGGAAGCAGCCGAGGGGCAGGGACATCCCAAACTTCACTCAGGAACTTTGGAGGAATCATATCTACACAGCTTGATGAGCGTTTCAGTTGTGCCACAGTCCTTCAAAGCTCCTCCACAGAGACTGGCAGAAAAGAAGATCAGATATTGTGGCTGGGGTCGGGGACATCAAGAAAAGAATCAGGAGCTGCTGGTTTGGATTTCCTCTCATTCATTTGATCCTTCAGAAAGTTTAGAAAGTGAAGACGTTCCTCACTCGATGCCGTAATCTGATGAAAACTTGCAGGATGTCAAAGACGCTCCACTGAGCTCCAAAGAGCTCTGGGCTGTGCTTATTAGAATGAATTAAAGGAGAGAAATAGCCGGCCCTCGCCTCGTTCACCTGTTCATTGAAAGCAGTCGTTCATGCTTTCATTTCTTGATGACGGAGCTGAAGATTCACCTTCTTCCGTCTCCTTTCTGCCCTCCGGCATTGTCTTTTCAGACTGTGAATGTCTTTGTGAATCCAGGGCAGCGAGCGAGCACCACGTTCAGTCCTGATCTTAAAAGGTGCAGTTGAATCTAAAGTGGATGTACAAAGGAGGTTCAGATCATTCAGAGTGTTTGTGTGTGTGAGGGAGGAGGAATACCAGTGGTGGTAGGAAACACTGATGAACATGTTTCTCCTGTTTCCTCATGAAAAGAGCGTCAGCGTACTGACACAGCTTCTTTTGCCTGATCACTTGGAAAAATGATCTCAAACAGAATCCATCAATGATCAGATAGAAACACATCAGCTCAAAGCCTGGAGTTCATACTGAAGCCCACAGTTATATGTAGGCCAACAACACGCTGTTTGAAACCAATGAATTTACTGTACTGAGGAACTCTGTGGCAAATGAGTCAGTAAGATCATCAACATGGATCTTAAAATCAGCAGCTCAGATCATGTGATCACACATAACAACCATGGAGCAGGAAACATCTGAGAGTTCAGCTCCAACTCTGATGGAGTCTTAGGAGGGCGGAGATACCTGCACAGATAGGAGCTGTTTCACACTTTAACAAGCAGCACCTCCAAACTACACCCTTCATCCACCTTAATAGGGGAGCATTTGAAGCCAAAGCTCCACCCACCCAGCCACTTTCTCTGGGCTGACTGAAACAATCATATGTGGGGTCAGAGTTCACCGACTAGACAGTCCTCTCCAGATTTCATCATGTTTCTGTTCAAAACATCAAATCAAGCTGATGGGAAGTTGTAAAATCCTTCAGAATAAAAGCCTGACTATTCAGAGCTCCAACATTAAGAAGAGCAAAGTGAACCAAGGTGGATGGAGGCAGCAGAGAAACTGTAGGGTGGAGCTGAATGCTTCATCAATGGGATGATGCAGCAGATTTTCTCCACCTTGCACAAACTGTCCTGTTAGTTATTATGACTGGAATATCCAAAATGTCTCCAGAGGCTCCGAGTCCAGCTGAACATGTATTAGTGTTTAGAGTGGAACTGAGATGATAGGGACTAGGACCTGGGGACGTCAGTCAGTGACGGAGCGGTCAGCAGGTGCGGGCAGGTGTGGACAGGTACTTGATGGAGTGTTTCCTGCACGCTGGACTCCATATGATATGTTAGCAGAGAGGATCTGGCTCCTGATTGGTTGAAGTGGAGCCCATCTGCTGCAGAAAGATGCCTCCTGTCCCAGAAAACATTGAAGTTGTCTCTAAAGCCCAGGCTGTGGGAGTCACACACAGAGGAGAGCCAGGTGTGGAGGCCGAGCAGCCGCCCAAACGCCCCACGGCCACAGGTGGGAGTGGGGCCGCAGATACAAACACTACGGTGGGCTTGTTTCACAGCCTCACAAAGACACACAAAGTCCAGTTTGAGGAAGTGGGAGCGCTGTTTGGAATCCGGTTTGTGCCCATGTGGATAAGGATGGTGTCGGCCTCCGGACGGGATCGTATTCTGCCAGGAAACTTGTCTAAAATGTCCCAGAGCGTCGGGCCGGGAAAAGACAGAGCGTACGCCTCCTTTATTGTGAAATTCCTCACCATGGTAACTGAAGACATCAGCTGGTCTGCAGCAGGTTATGTTCAGAGTTTGAGGCTCAAATTGGCTCAAAGTGTCCCATTTTCACTGATTGTTTCCCGACGACATGCTTCAAGTGTGATATGGATCCTCTGCTGAAGGAATCTGCTTTCTATCCACAACCTGTTGATCCGTATCTGACTAACAGCAGCGCAGGAAGCCCTGCAGTTATAGAGAAACTGTCTGAGTCGCATTGTTGCTGCAATTTACCTGCAACTGCTGATGAAGAAAAAGTCTCAATGTGTTTGTGTTTGGTCCTAATCTGCTGCCAAGTCTGTTTGACACTGCTGGATTTCCAGCTGATAGATGACAGATTAGAAACTGATCAGTCTATTGATCACACAATATTCCATCAATAGAATTGATTTGACTTTGATTTGTGTAACAAAGTGATTTCCACGTCTCCTTCATGATGTGACAGTGTCAGAGCTGAATGCACTTGTAGAGTATCATGTTTTTATGGCTCACATTTAAAGTGTTCCAGCTCTAATGTACAGCTGTCATATTAGAAATAGAAGCAGCTCTGATTTTAGTGCTCAAATAAATCTATGAAGTGATGAATTCACACATGAACAGTTTTCTGCAGCGTTCCTCTCGGCCTTATTTGCAGCTCCACTCTTGTTTTTGCTCTAATAATTATTTCTCTCCATGAGCTGTTTCTCTGCCTGAAGGAGGCGCCACTCCATCGCTTCATTTAGTGCAGAACAAAAGTCACATGATGCTGCTCTGTCAACACCAATCACACTTTGTACAGCTCATGTTGTGTTTGTTGTCCTCTCAGTCTGTCAGGTGGAGGTGGAGGAGGGGGCGGAGTCTGTCCAGCTGCCCTTCAAAACCACACAAAACCTGCCTGGATATGCTAAAGTGGAGTGGAAACGCTATGAACCTGAATACAACATGGTCCACCTGTATAAGAACGGCTCTGACCAGCCTGAAGAACAGCACCAGGTTTACAGAGACCGAACGAAGATGAATGAAGACCTGCTGAAAACTGGAGACCTCAGTCTGACCCTGAAACACCCCACAGAGAGAGACAGTGGAGGATATGTCGGTGGAGTCAACAGCAAGAACATCTGGATCAGAGCTAAAACAGTGCAGCTCAAAGTCAAAGGTTTGTTTCTGTGTGTGTGTGTGTGTGTGTGTGTGTCTGACTGTCTTGTGTCTCCTCTGCAGGGAGAGTTCAGGTCCAGGATCAAACAGGGGACATCAGGAACAGAAGCAGCTCCATTGATCCGACTCCTCTGATGGCTGATCAATCAGTTTGATCTGTGTGTTCTTTGATTATTGATCAGTGATGTCAGAGTGGAGTCAGTGTGATGTTGTTGTTGTGTGTTTGAGACTTTTAGTGTCCATGAAGGTCTCTGCTGCCGTAGATCCTCTGAACTGTGACAGAGGTCTCACTCTGGAGGAAACTCTCAGCACTTTCCAGCAGCTCCTCCATCATGGAGGACGTTCCCTCACTGTAACAGGTGGAGGAGAGAGGAGAGGAAGCACAGGTGGATCCTCTGAGGAAGAGGAGCGTTCCTACAAACCACATGATCACATGACCAGAGGGGCGTGGCCTTCAGTGGTAGTAATAAAGGAACAGTCCACATGTTCCACTTTGAAGGCTCATCTCCAACAAAGCAGACCTGTGATCACTTTAACTCAGTATGATGGATTGTTTGGATTTGTCTTTGTTTCTCTGGCTTTTCTTGTGTGTCTGTGTGTCTTTGTATGTTGGATAGAGTCATGTGACCTGCCCAGGGACTACACATGGAAATGAGCAGTTTAGCTCAAATCTGGCAGGTTTCCATCTTCTGTTTTTATCCTGATGTCCATGAACATGAACACTGTCCCTGTCAAATAAATCCAGATACAAAGATCAGATCTACTGAGCATCATCAGCGTGTCAGCCGCTAACTGCATCTTCAAATAAATAAATGTGTCTGATCAGCGGTGATAAGAGGAGAGACGCTGAGCGAGTCAAACTTTAAAACTGACTGAAAAAATTCTTCTTGGCTTTATTTTTTCCTTCCAGTCTGAAAAAATCTTCCATTTAATGATTCTGTGGAAATATGAGAAATTTGAAGACCTTCATTTATTTGTATTTCAGAGTTTTTAATGAGCCACAGCAGCCCTGAATAAACACTTGAATTACTGTCTGAGCTGCTGCAGTTTCCTGCTGCGTCCACTGGGTGTCAGTAAAGCTGCAGGTGTCTCACCTGTGAGTCCAGCTGTGGGGAAACAGTCCAGCTGCTGGTTCTGCCTCCAGCTGAGGAAACACTTCATTCCTTTTATTGCTGATCTCTCTTTATGAATCCACCTGAACTCGTCTGATCCTGGAAACCTTTCACTTTCCTTCCTTGCTGTCTCCGTCTGTCTCTCACTTTCACATTGGTTGGTTCCTCTCTGAATCTCTCCTCTTATCTGTGAACATTCATGAGGAAAAAGCAGAATCAGTTCAGGCTTCGCTCTCACAGGATTTTAATGTTTGTGCTCAGAGTCTTTTCAATGAGCTCCATCTTTTTCCTGGAATCATCTCCAGAAGGAGCTGAAAGGATCCGTGTTACACAACGTGGCCACTTTAAGTCCATTAAAAGGATCCAGGAAATAGTCAGAGCCCAAAAACCATCAGGGGAAGTGAAAGGTGTGTTTTCTTTGATGACGTCACCAAAATGAGAGCTTTGTAAAAACAGGAGAAAGAAATGTGCCAGTTTATTAAACACGTCTCATTTCAACTTCCCGATGAAAGTGTCGCTTTGAAGTCAAAATCTGAATCCAAGACTGAGCTGTGTTTTTGTTTCTGCAAAGTTCTTCCACAAACTCAGGTTTTCAAACAGCTGTGACAGCTGCCTCTGTGTGTCAGTAAGTCTTTGAGCTTCTTTGTCATAATATCAGCAGCCTTAAAAATAAAGACGCACTGATGTGGATGATTATCAGTAATCAATGAGACCGATCACTGATATCTGGAGCTGACACAGATTTAGAAACAAATCAAATCCAGCAAAGAAAATGTATTTTTCTGTTGTGGCAGAAACGGTTGGTTTCAAATATCTGATGATGTTTAAGTTCATGCAGCTGTTACACATCTGTACTCACAGCCAGCTGTAGTGCTCAGGCCTGCTTAGCCTCTAATCTGCTGGCAGAGAGCTAATAATCTACTAATAATCTACTAATACGTTACAGGATGGCTGACAGTGAACATCACAGCAGTTGTGTTACTGAGGTATAACAGGGCAGCACTAACCATGAATGTGCATCAGACCAACTCACCAGAGGAGTTTGTGTGATCACAATAACTCCTGGACACAGCTTCAAAGTGACTCCTCACTCTGACAGCACATTACACTCATCAGTTTCACTCACACACATTTTTATAAACTCATCATAACTACTTTGAAACAAAGTTCCAGCACACAGAGGAAAATCCACAGCTGCAGTGTGTGGCTGCCACGCCCACATCAACATCACCGTGGCGTGTTCACTGACCATTAAACAGTAGGAAATGTCACTCAGCAATGAGACCTGGGTCACGCTGACATCATGGTTGTGTTCTGTGTCCATATGAGTTTGAATCTGCTTCAGTGAGGAGAACATCACAGTCCACGCTTCCTTCAAACAGTCCACAGACCCGTCAGGTCTGAGCGTCGGGGACATTTCACGCTTTTGAAATCAGCTCTCAGGATTACAGCAGCTCATGGATGTCATCAGTTTCCTGTTCTGGTGAGTTCACAGCAAACAAAGTTCCTCCTCGTGTTCCTCTGTGAATCCAGTCGTGCTGGAATATTTGACAATATTCCCACAGTAATGATGTCATTTCTACAGGAATTGGTTTTATAGAAACATCCTGATATCTGACAGCTCATGGGAAGGACCAAAGGGAGGAGGCCAGATATGATAGCTGAGCAAAAATGTTCTATAACAAAAGTAAAATAAGCAAACTCATGTAGCTCAGTGAAGTCAGCGGGATGTGCAGTGTCTGGATCTGTGACATGGACTGAAAGAAACCATAACACAAACCAAACAGCCAAAATCAAACTCCAAGTAGAGACAGAAATCCTGCTGCCACCATTCATTTCTGTTTGGAAGCAGACATAAAGTCCTCGTGCTGTCAAATCCAGAACCACTCGAGCCTTTTGGACCCGTTTACATCTGTGAAAAAGGTGGAAACATGTCAAACATGTGAGGAAGAACCAGCAGCAGCTCACACGTTTACCACAACCACACACAGTCCTCTGAGAGCAGCGTGGCCTCCATCTTTGAAACAAAGTTCACAGTGAAAATCAAACAAACTCGCTGATTGATTATTGATTGATTTTCAGAGATGATGTCAGATCGGGGCTGCTCAGGGTGCTGTGGCTGTAAAACACCAATCATATCCAGTCAGAGAGCCTCACTAAGCCCCGCCCCTCTTCATACACCTGCTCGTCCCGGTCGGGCTCACGGGGCGGCGGTCTCAGCGCACACGCTCACACCTCTTTCCACGTCCTCCAGCTCTTCTGGGACGCTGAGGCGTTCCCCGATGAGTCGACAGACTGAATCTCTCCAACGTGTCCTGGGTCCGCCCCGGGGTCTCCTCCCAGTCGGACGCCTCACCCAGACGCCCTTCAGAGGAAGCTCACGGATGGCGTTCGTACCTTCAGCCTGATCCTTTCAGTCACAGCTCGTGCAGTCACAACACTGCTGCCAATAAAGTGAAACAAAGCATCTTAAAGCCATTTCAATAAACGCACACACAGAGTTATCACAGCACTCATGAAACATGCACACTGGGCACAAACTAACTTCTAACATGTTGAACTTTGCTCCAGTTTGTTCTGATTGGCTGAAGCTTGGTAGTCACATGGCTGCCTGTGAGTGTGTTTAAACACAGAGAGAAGCTGAAGCTTCACATGTTGTGTTCTTCACACAGTCGGATCAAACGTGTAAACTTTGTGACACAGCCTGGTCTTCATGTGTGTGTGTGCACGGTCTGAGGAGCTCTCAAGCTTTTCATAGAGGACACACACACTGATGCAGGAACAGATGGATGCACATGAAAGCTTCACACACTCCTGATGAGTGAGGACACACACACTCACAACATGAGCAGCCAGCAGGCTTTAAATGCTCAGTGTGAAGAAGTTTCCACACTTACCTTAATATCATCAAGCAGCCTTCTTCTTCTACTGGTTCCCACAGTTCCCAGTGTTAATAAATGCACAGCCACATGTGCTCTCTGTCATCACCTACAGATCTGAGATCAGCAGCTTGTCCACTGTAGGCTTTATCTTTTCCATGTAACTGTGCTGCTTTACAGAGAGGGAGAACTGCAGCGCTTTGTTTGGTTGTGAACAATATGTGCATGTTAAATATGAACAGCTGCTCCAGCATGTGTTAGTGTGACAGACTGAAATGTTGCTCCTTTTAAAGCTTTCTGCAGGAACTTCATTTGAACAGGCAGGAATTAGTTGTTCAATAAAGGCATGAATTGGACCTTAAAGGTGGCCAATCGATACCAACGCTGGTATTGGTGTCGGATCAATACTAGTGTGATGGGACTGAGACTTTGTTTCTATGCTCTAAGTTCATTATACAGACACTGGACTGTGTTACATCAATATTTTGAGGGGAAAACAAAGTAGGTCAAACATGCACAATGAAAACTGTCTGAAGCTTTTGGTGTGACTATCACACCTATTTTATTTGTAGCCTGCAGCACATTGTGTTTTACTGAGACGCACATTTATATTCAAGGTGTCCAAAAAAGCTCAAAGCTGTGTTTTTATTGTGTTAACTAATTATTGCAGAATGTGAACATCACAGTGATTTAGTGTCATTAAAATGTGTTCAGAACATTGATGATGGTTCATCTCATAAATGCTGACACACTGCTCTCCCCTACATATACATACATATACTGCCATTAGAAGTGACACAGAGCAGTGTTAGTATTGATATGAGCAACACTGCTCATGGATTTACTTGGTAGTGCACAGCACTGCTGGCCTTTCATCACAACTTGGTCCTTTGATACAGCGAGTTCAAAAAGTTGTTGAATGGACTCATTTCATGTCAGTGATTGTAAAGATTGTTGTTCTTCTTTCAGTCCTTAGAACTGCAGATATTTGTGTTGATGTTCTTTCCACACAGATGATCCTTCTGCTCAGCCCTGCTGTGTCAAACCAAACAGCTCGTCCACTTACAGAAACACAAACAGCAAAAACAAAGAGTTGATCTTTATTAACCTTGGAGCAGATTCCAGTCATGAGACATTCTGCTGAGTTCATTTGGTAAAACTCCTCCCAGCAGCTTATAGAGACCTTTTCTAGTGGAAGTTCAAGATTTGCTGTCATTGCAGTTTGTCTGATGCACATCATGTCATGGCTGCCTGCGGCTAAATCTGCACACCTTCTTTCTGCGAGTGCTGAAGACACGAGTGCATTTACAGCAATATTTGTTAGCCTGCAACAAACAGCTCCAACCACAGTAACAAATGTGTGACATCAATGATTCATTGTTCAGTTGCTCAATGTTCAACCGTTTATTTGAACTAAACGTGACGCTCCCCCCATGTTCTTCTCTAATTGTCTTCTATGTCCTCCCTCCTCATCCAAGCCGTGCCAGCCCACAGACCATAATCACCCCACACACTGAACTCACACATGAAACTCCACCTGACGTGGTTTTACTTCAGCATCAGCAGATTGGACGCAGCTTTGTGTTCATCTGTAAATCAGCATCTCCCTGGAATCGTTTGATTCCTGTGGATTAAAGGCAGACAGTAAACTGAGCTTCCAGGCATGTAGGCAGCTACAGTAATGCTGCACTAGACAGCACGTCCTCGCCCATTAGCAGGCATCATCTTTACATTTGATTTTATAAAAACAAATCATGAATTAAATCCAAACTGAACAACTGCAGACTCATGAAAGGATTTGCAGTTTTGTTTTTTTCCCTTTGAGCTTCATTTCAGGTGGAGTCATTCTGGATTCTGAGTGTGTCCCAAAGGCCACAAGGATCCTCCAGGATAGAGGTACAGACTGCACTCCGGGACAGAGGAGCAAGGAAACATGTTGCTCTTCATAACTTGATGTCAGAGCTTTGAACTAGTTTGGGATTCAGCTCCATCCTGTATCTCTGTGAAACCTGACCTGTGTGGCTTTTGTCCCCTCTGTGAGAAACATGCACATTATAAAGCCGACACATTCATTCAGTTTACTCTTTCATTCTAAAGTGAAAGTGACTGTGTGAGCTTTCTATACAAAGATGTGTAGTTGTGTTTACTTGACTTCAGTTTCAGTCAGAATTAAAGAGACTAATTGTGTTTAAGAGAGGAGGCAGAGACACCATTGATGTCACAGTTCCAACTACTCACACCAATCACATTCAGTCCAGTTCATGTGGACAATAATCAGATGTTGTAAAAGCAGAATGGGAGTCTGCATTTAAATCAATAATGAGTTCATAGTTATTTTTCAGGCCGACCACAGTTATTCTATAACATGCTGGTAAAAAGGAGCCTGTATATTTGATGGATCTGCTTGAATGCAGAAGTTTGTGAAAGAAGTTCCTCCAGTGATTCTCTACAGTGACCTTGAGTGGGTCCAGTCCAGCTCCAGTTCCATCATGACCATTGTACAACATCTGTTGCAGCTGCATGCATGAACCAATAACAGCTAATACATTGTTGCAAACGTGTCTCTGTCCTTGGAGCAGATGTCTGTTCATGCAGGGTTTTACTGCTGGTTTCTTATTCCACCTTATTACCCACTCTGATACATGACTGAGTGCCCATGTGCATCAGTGGGTCTGGGCTGCTTCTCACAACAAGAGATTTAAGAAGAGTCTTCCTTTAACTAGGAAGTGATCCACAGGTGGCCTAACACATGGAGACAGACGAGCATTGGCACATTTAGACTCAGCAAATAATCCACGCAGACGTGGGGAGAACATACAGACTTCTCACAGAAAGGCCCGACGGTGGGTTCAAACCCGTCGGCTCACACGGAGAAAATCTTCCCTTATTACCCGCCGACTCAGCAGATTTGTGTCTCTACAGCTTTGTGTTCTTCTTCAAAATGAAATTCAAATGGAGGGTTTTGTTTGACACTAGAGATCAGAGATGCCCCACAGACCAACACATGAAGTACTTTCTATTTGTGGATTAGAAGGAGAAATATATCTGTATTATCAGTTTATTATAATCTACCTGAATCAGTGTTTGGGATCAGATTTCTGTGTGGCCTGGTTCACTCACTTCATCATCATTTTAACATCATTTTCTATTGACTTTGACTGTATAGAAATGATGCACACTTAACCACCGTCTGTAGATTTCTTTGGTTAGTAGACACCTGCCTTTGTTCGCTCTAGAGTGGATATTATAATATGATTCCTGACTGGTCTCTACTCTGTGTGGGTCATGTCTAAACCCTGGGCTTCAGACTTGGGGCAGAGCTCCCTACAGCCATGTTAAAGAGCTGGAAAAGCTTCAACGTTGTGGAATTGACTGGCAGAGCTTACAGGCTCATAAAGGTTCAGCTGTGATTTACAGGAAGCACTTCTTTGATTTTTGTAAGTCTTTAAATCAAAATCATGGAAACTTCCTCCTCCAGTGACAAACATCACAGTTTCATGTCTGACCGCTCACGGCACTTTTACACTTTTGTAGCCTTTTAGGCACGACTGCAACACTTTGGACATTTCCGTAAATGTGAGAAGACATTAAAGACCTCGGGGAGTGATGCTCCCTTTATTGGATTTTGGCTCATGTCCTTGCAGTTTCTCACATTACAAATATCTTTGTTGTCTTCTGTGTTACACTTCAATGACGTTCTCTCAAGGGCAGCAACATGTCTGCCATGTTTCTGCAAACAGACAAAAGAACAGTAATAATTAGGATTATTAGCCAATCGCCGCCTCTTCCTGTTTATCACAATGTTACCGTTATTTAGAAAATAGCTGTTGGTGAACAGACGAGATCAAACTTTCCTCTAATCAGCGATGTTTGATAGTGCTCTGTGTTGAGGCTCATAATGACACTGCCACAGTGACTCGTACTGTTTAATAAGCTGTCAACAAACTAAAGTGTGCATGTGAAACATGTCTTATCTTTGTATGTGGCACACCAAGGGCTTTATTTACATATCCGGCTTCTTGACTAAACTGAGAGCATCATGTTTCCCATTTCTGTGGTATTTTAACGTTTCAAACACCAAACAGGCTCAGAGGACAACAAATCACATCTGATCCCTTTGAAATGTCCTCAGATGTCAGAGGATGCCATTAAAAGATCTATAAAAGGACAAAATGAGATAAAATATAAAATAAACTCGCAATAAAAAGAGCAACAACAAGAGGAACACATCTAAAAGTCTCCTTAGCCTGAACTTTTCACCTAATGGCATTTGGTTTTCTTGTGTCCTTTCCTTTGTTTCCTTCCTCATTGAAACTGTCTTGAAATGTTGTTTACATTTTTGAATAGTCATGAAATTAAACATTATTTTAGTGTTTTCATCTTTAAAAAAAACATATTCACTTGTATGTTTTCATGCACTTGCTAATACAGTGTGCAATGTGTTGCTGTTGCCAGAAGGTTGCAACAAGACGCCTACAAGCTGTTTGCTAACCAGAGTTAAAAACTAAATGAAAAGAACTGGTCAGGGTCCTGTTACTGTACTGGTCCTATACAAGGCTTCTCAGAGCTGCTGTCATCATATGTAGAAAAATATGTAGAAGAGCTTCTAAAGGAGGTGAAGCTTTTTCAAGCTTCTGCTTTTTGTTTGTCCTTAACTTCTTCTCTGCCAGGAAAAGACAGAAATCATAACAGACAAAGAGCTTTTTGAAGTAGACAAATTCATATTTGTTCTTATTCAAGCTGACGTTTCAACCAGCTGCCATTCAGCAGCACAGAGGTTACACTCTACTGTCTTATTAAAGGACTGCAGGACGATCCATCTCCACAGGTTTGTGGTGCTGAACTGGCATTTTTCTTTGTCTCATCTAACAGGTACATGAAGGGACACAAAGATGTAAATCCAGCTTTAGTTATGTCCCAGACACATGGGCCTAGAATATTTAGCAGATTGCTGCAGTTGCCCACAGTCTGCATAGAAGTTTACCTGCAAAATCTTGAGAAATCTTTCAAAGTAAAAGCTGGGCTTTACCTCTGCAGCCAACGTGCTTTAGCTTCAACTTTTACTCTAAAGGCACTTTCCACAGATTCACTAATCCTCAGCGAGTGTTTACAGGCATGTTGGTGTCTCCCATGCAAGCTACAGCCAATCAGGACAACCTTCAATCCATCAAAGCAGTCACATGGAGGTTTTTGGTGGATGACCTTTGTGACTAACTTCACCAGCCAGCAGTCAGGTTGGAGAATGCACATTTTTCACCAGCAACCAGACATGCCAGGGGGTCTGAAGTGTGTTGGTCTCAAGGTTTATGGGACAACGTACACTGCCATGCTAACATGTGTTGTCCAGTGTGATTAGGTACTACTGTACAAATATAAGAATTATTCAAAGCATGTATTACTCATAAAACTGTCAGTAAAAACTAAATAAGAAAGGTAAAATTCTGCAACTTAAAGTTAGCATATCACAAGTTTACCATGTTTTTTTTTTCAATCTAGAGGAGGTGGGAGAAGAGTTGGAGTTGAAGTCCTTGAGGAAATGTTCACTCGTTTCCTGAATGTTGAATAGTAGCAAACAATGTTTCTACTTTTAGCTCCACTGACATCGAACAAAATTATAAGAAAAACTATTAGAGGGCTGGAAACCATTCACGACACCAAGTATTACTAAGAAAACATTCAGAAGATCGTTTGCTGCAAACAATAGCCATTACTTTCTGACTGCCATCTTCTTTCACCTCAGTGTTTGTCATTCAGGCAGCAACGCTCTCAACTGTTGCCGCCCTTCAAACAGAAGACTGTGATTTTATGTTTGCTGTTCAGCTGGAACGCTTAAAGTGTCACAGCTTTGTGTTTCTTAGTACGTTGGTGTTTCTCTAGATTAGTGTGATGTTGAGTTGCACAGCACACAGCTGGGACTAATCTCACATGACAAGACAGAGAGGAAGCAAAACAGGATGCACTAACACAGGACACGGGATTGTCAAAGTAAAACAGGAAATGCACAAACATCAAAGACAAGAGCTGGACGTAACACAAGGGACAGAAGAGAGGCACAGAAACAAAACCTAAAGAGGTTGTGCTGAAAAGAATGATACCAAACAAGGCGAGGTAAACAGTTTCTAAAGGTGAAATGCAGCGGTATAAAAAATCAAAAGCAGTCAAAACAGCCGATTAAACCCTGGACCCCAGAGGGTTAAAGATTTTTTAAAGTAACACAATAGTTACTTCTACAAGTAATTCGTTACTTTCAGAATATTGTAACTTAGTTACTAACTCAGTTACTTTTTTGAGGAAGTAATTAGTAACTACAATTAATTACTTTTTCAACGTAACTTGCCCAACACTGTTTGTCACTATATTCTTGGTAAATATGGCGTTTTCAGCACGTGCTAGCCAAACACTGTGGTCGGTGTAAAACTTTTACTTGAACCATGAATGCAACAATCTGAGCTCAGCTCAGATCTGAATCTTTCACTGTGTCTATTTTTACTGATGATGGGACAGAGGAATATGACACCCAGTGAAAGGCATGCAGTCCAGCCAGGCTTTTCTAACTGTGGCAGGACATTAATCCCAGCCTCCAACCACATGTTACTAAAAGTAGTACCATGTGAGTATGAAGGCAGTACATGCTCTTGTGTTTCTCTTCTGACTTTAACTTTGAGAGTCATTTGCAGTTAAGAGCTTTTATACTGAAGGTTAAGACAGGACCTGTGTGAAAGTGAAAGTAAACCTGAGCCAGCTGCAGTGCAGTGATTGCTGTTTGTGGGCTGTCGGCTGGTTGGAGGAGCAGATTTCGTTCTTTTTTGCCGCAGGATGAACCTGATTCTGTCGCTCCTGATCCTGGTCTTTGGTAAGGAAGCTGCTGTGATCCTCATTGAACGCACACTCAGTGACTCAGCATGTGTGTGTTCATACAACACAAACATGAGTTCCTTTTAACATGGCTCACCTTTAACAGGTGCAGATCCTTTTCAGGTGATCATGTTAACATAAAGGAAAGGACTGAAACAACCAATCAGGTCGGGGATTTGAATCCATCCCAGCCCACACAGACTAACACTGCATGTTATTTACAGCTGCTGACATATCAGGTTTCCTCTCATCACCTTTAATGGTGCTGGGTATCTTGTCCTGAATACTGACTGTGCCATCTTTAAGCTGTGGGTTTATTCACGTATTGATTTTTGATAAATGTGTTTGCCTTTGATGAAAGTTCACATTACACATACTTGGAATCAGGGACTGACAGACAAGCCTGAAGCATAGTTTACAAAATGTGCAGCATTAAAAAAAACCTCATGTGGAACCACTGAGACCACAGACAGAAGCCCACTGACATACTAATGAAATAACTATATAATGATTCTCCTTTGTAATAGACAGTGAGTAATAGGACACAGTGCTGTTCTGCTCAGGGATGGGTATCGTTTAGGTTTTATCCGATACCAGTACCAAACGGTACTTTTGAAACGGTGCCGGTGCTTAAACGGTGCTCGAACCGGTGCTTAAAGAATGGAGAACACAAACTTTGTTCAAAAACCTCACATGTTTAGCTGTTTTCTTGTAAAAAGATAACAATGTTAGCCGTTTCTGCAGCTATAGGGCATATATGGTATCACTCTTGGCTGGAAGCAGTGCTTAAACAATGGAAAAAAAACACAAACTTTGTCCAAAAACCTCTCATGTTTAACTGT
Source organism: Oreochromis niloticus (assembly GCF_001858045.2). Lineage (NCBI taxonomy): Eukaryota > Metazoa > Chordata > Actinopteri > Cichliformes > Cichlidae > Oreochromis > Oreochromis niloticus. The sequence goes on along the minus strand of NC_031987.2, from coordinate 35,243,300 downwards.
TTTCCATTTTAGCCTTTTTTGCCAGGGTTAAGGGAGTATCTGCCATCAAACAAGAAGACAGCCGCATGTAACTATCTGATACTGGATACCGGTACCCATGCTTTGCATACAGCTTTGGAGGCAGGGGCGTATCCAGATGGGGGTCATGCGGTGGCAAATGTGGTAAACTCCCCCAATACATCACATTCGAGCACAGATAATAAAAAGCACAGATGGTTGTTCAGTTCTCTTGAGGAGCTCTGACCTTGCTGCTTTGTTTACCCAGCTGAGCGAAGCGACTATAATACTACTTTAATACTGTAATTCTAATTGTATTCCTATTAAAGTGGATGTTTTCTTTCCATTGTCACCAAATGCTTGCTTGTTTGGGATCATCTGATTATTTGGATTTTCTCTGTCATGTTATCTTTACAGGTCTTACAGTTTAAACTACCTTGAAGCGTCTGTTGTTGTGAATTGAACGACTAGATTTAAGCACGAAGAAAAACTTGTGCACACATTGACTGTAAATCAGTGACACTTTAAACATTACCTTTAACAATTAAGTCAGTTTAATGTTTTTCTAAAAAGGCTTTTTCTTGGTAAAATAGAATTACATGAAATGTAGGAGTGTTATCTGAGAACCTGTGAAATATGGAAATACCAGATTATGTTTTTTGATGTCTGGCTGCAGTAGACTTCAGGACCACCTGGGGGAGCTGGAGGCCTGAAGGCTGTCACATGTTTGTTGAAAGTCACAGTATGGGATAAACACTGTATCATGAGCTGCAGTTACATGTAGTTTGTTGTTGTATTTATTGTGATATTTATGAATCTCCTCTGCTTTACTGCAGGTTTAAAGTGTTACTTGATTGTGACCTTCTCACTTTGACCTGTGCAGATGGCTGATGTCACTGCCAGCGTTTACAGCAGTGCAGCAGATGTTGTGAGCTGCATCAGTGTGATGTGTAATTAGATTTATGTGGAGATGCATGTGTAGTTACAGTGCAGGGCCTCAGAAGCTTTGTTGTTATCCTGTAACTATGGTGTAGATTTATCACACGAGCATAAATGCAACAACACTTTCTTAAAGGCTCAGTTAACACTTAAACAGTAAAATTCACTGAGTAAATTTTACTCAAATTGAATAAAATTTTACTCTAAGAAAGACAGTATTTGGTCCCAGTCTAAATAGAGTAAAATTTACTCTCATGGCAGAGTTATACTTTCAGAGTTAAATATACTCTATTTAGTGCAAATATTTTACTCAACATGATGATAATTTACTCAGTTTAGTGTAAAATAAAAACAACTCCAACCTAATTTCATTCTAAATAGAACAGAATTTTACTCTGAATAGAATTATAAATAGAAGAAAAAATAACTTTATTTTACTCACTTTGTAACTGTATTACAATCATTCACTGCAAGGTTTTAAAGGTAAAATAAATAAATCAGAAAAATATATTTTTATTTTAACAGCCACTTTTATTGTTCAGAGGAAACAGTATGGTACAATATAAAAACTGGAATCAACATGACTGTATGACACCTGTAAATCAAATGCTTTACAACAGAAAAGCTCTTTGGCATAAATTACATGGGGTCCGTCTCTTTTACGCAGAACTTGAAAAGCATTGAAATGCTCATTGAGGCACTGTTTGCAGTGCAAAAAGTAATCAACAATAACCTCTCATCCTTCACAACAACATGGTAGAACTTGTGAAAAACTGGCATTTCACAATGGACTTTTATACAAACAACTAAATCTGCACAATAAATATTTCCATGGTGTTTTGCCCATCTAACATTTAACACCTTGGTGTTGATTGGTAGGTGAAGAGTCTCTGCCATCTCACAGCCCCAGTCCAATGCATTTCAAGAAAGCATGTTACCTGGTCCAGTGGTCAGTCTCTTGGGGTCAAATGTCTGCCAACTGAAAGCAATAGGACTTTGATGTTTTGTTGCCAACGTTTTAGTTACATTTTTGAAACTTCTCAATTGTTTTTTTAAGGAAGCTTTGGTTTGCTTCATTGCGTATGCACCAGCTATGCAAAAGTGGTCCTGTTTCAAGTATACATGTACGATAATGCATCATGAAATGATGCTTTGGTAACAGCTTCTTGTGTGGAAACAAACTTTTGGATAACCTGTGGTGTTTGGCGATCAGGTGTTTCAAGAAAATAGTGATACCTTTTGATAACACTGCTGAAAATACAATATTCACTATTTGAAACAACAGCAGTAGCAAATACCAGTGCTGATTGTTTGGACAAACTAAGTCTCCAAAGATGAGTGGTAGATGCCGATGTAAACACCAGGACTGGATGGCACTTAACCCCAAGTCATTTGAGTCCTCTCCCAACTTCACTGTAGGTGGTTTGTTGTTTTGTTCCATGTAGCCATAGTTAAAGCTCCTAATTCTCATGTCCACTTCCTTTGATGTTGTATACTGATCTATTGCATGTAACACAATCAGTTTCATTTCATATTGTGCGACTCCCTCCAAGATACCGTGCATAATATCAACAGAGAAATTTTCACATGTATTGAAGTACTGCAATGAGTTTAGAATGCAAGACTGTTTAACACCCATCACAAAAGGCAGTCTGAGATTTGCCTCCATTTTTTGGCAATGTTCAGTATGAAATGCTTGAGTTCACATGATTATCTTGGGTTAATCCTCTGTAAACTTTGTCTGAAAGTCCTCTTTCTCAGCAAGACAAAAGTGGCAACAATATCTGGCACTAAATGACTCTAGAAAACCAAACAGACAGTGAAGACCGAGGTTGTCAGTAGTATCTTGGACAATAGTTCCATGTACTGGGTCATCATACAGGGCAATCGTAATTTCATCCCTCTCCAGGATTTTCATATCCTTCACAGTTGGATCAAGTATCTTAGAGAAGCCATATGTTTGGGATGTTGAACTTCTTGGCAACTGTGAACATAACAAAATTGCATTATACATGTGAAATAAACACCAGAACAAGGCAAAGAAAGTGAAATTAAATAAAGTGAACAAAATAAACCTAAACACTTTGTATAGCAGATATTATAACATCATCCCCAAAGCTTGACTGATTCACACTATGAAACATGCAGGAAATGTTGACGTTTTTTACTCACCGCATTCCAAAAATGATCTGTAGGTCAGTTGGCCCTCAAAACAGATGTACTTCTGTTGTTCTCTGCACTTCACACGCACAGCATGCATCCTTCATGATATGAAACGGATACTTTTAAATAATTAGATTTACTACAAATACTTACAAAATTAACAAAACACAGGCACACACATAACACATAGGGCTTAAGAAACATTTAAAACTGCACACTTGTGCAGACTGCAACCATGTATACTTTTCAATTCGAGTAAAACACAAGTGCTTGCTAAACTAACACCAGTACACATACAAGATTCACTCCATTAAACACACATGCTTCTAACCAAAGATCAGGCGAAAACAGTCGGTGTATGTGACTCAATTCAGAGAAAACCACACGTGCTTTCTAACTGAACAGGTGAAACATCCACAAACGTCAATCCACGATAAAACACACATATTACTAACAGAACATCAGGTAAAAAAGTCAATTTTCATGACTCAATTTGGAGTAAAACACATGTGATCACCGACCTTTTTTGGATAAAACAGTGGTGCACCGGATTTGCTAAAGACACACTATCCTGGTCTATTATACTACCTATAGCAGCTATTGAGCAATGCTAAATTTAGTTCAGTGATATATACCTTAATGCTGTCTGTGAGTAGTCTAAAGACATTAATTTAGCAGAAGCTAACGTAAGCATCAACCTTGCCAATTATGCAGCATGTAAGACCCACAAACTCTCAAGCTGTAATGTTACTTACAAACCTTTCAAATAAACAGAAATTCCCCATTTTATCCTAAATTAAATCATTATTGAACACTTTGCTCACTTACCTGGCTCACCGCTGACAGTTGTCTATGTTCCACTGCGGAATAGTAGCAGAAACTTGGTAGTGGGCATGGTCATGTCATATTACTCCAATGGAATTTCCTCTGTTTTTTTGCTCCAACTCTGGCAGCCAATCGAAATGATTACAATCCACAACGAGTAAAAATGACTCTTTTAGAGGAAAATAATGTTAACTCTGGAAAAATTACTCTCTCCATTTTCCTGTGTACTGTCAGCTCAGTATGAGGATGCTCTTTGTTAGGTTTTTGTTGATTGTCATTTATGCTTAGAAAGATCTACTTATATATTCTTAGAGTTTTATAATTAGGTGTAGATTGGTAGAAGTTTGATCCTTAATAGTCTGCGAACTTTGTGTGCATTCCAGAGCACTCTGGCTTTCACACCCACATCCTGGGAGCATGGGAGAGGTCGTACCTTGTCTTATTGTTTTATGGTATAGGAGGACACCTACTCTGTATCTGGTTAAGCATAAGTGCCTTTTGTTTAGATGAACTGCTGGACTTCTAGGCCAGCAAGTTTAGGAAGTCGTTTATGGGAACCACACACACACACACACACACACACACACACACACACACAGGGTCACATGCATACCTATGTAAGATGTTATATGTTAATGAACCTATGCATATTCATGTAACCACAATAAAAGAGCAGTGTTACGGGGGAGCGGACGAGAGCAACTGGGGTCAAGCAAAGGAACGGCGCCTGTCCAGTTCTCTCCCATGCACGTGAAACATTAAGAACTTTGCCTACTCGTGTCTTGCTTGCTGTGTAATTACATTGCCTTCAACGTTCCAGCGAATAGGGTTAAGCTACAAACCTATCATTAATTGGTCCTTCGACGCCGGAGCCCTGGAGTCGGCATTCGCCGAGGAGGGAACCCTAACGTCAGCAAGACGTGAGAATTTGTCATCGGGCCGGTGGATTAGCTGTCTGCTATCTCTCCTCGGCGAATGACGATCGGCGGGATCCGAGGCTGATATTACACGCTAAGCAACGGCGAGTAAGTTGAGAGAGCGACTCTATAGCTGCACAACTGGGTTAGGGTCCCGAAAGAGAGGTTTTGTTAAAAAATCCCAAGGGCCCAAGCGTCCGGTGCGTGTCCGAGAATAAAATCGCCCTGAGGTTTGGTTCCCGAGCGTCCCTTAATTGGGCTTTGCATCGCAAGACTGGGTTGGGGTCCCGGAGACTGGGTTGGGGTCCCGAGCGGTCCGGTGTGAGTCCGGAGTAGGCCTATTTTGTGTTGTTTTTGTGTAAATGACTGCGGAGCAGGCGCGGTCTGTGACGCGGTTGTTGTTGTTATCATGGGTTCCCGAGCAAGTAAGACTGCCTCACAGGGAGACGACACATGCATGCAAGAATTCACTCCCGGCAGATATTTATATTCTCACACAAAACCGTGATCTTGAGGGTAAATTGGTTGCTGTACAATGTTTGGATTCAAATCTTAGAAATTTTCAGGAAACACAGCAGCCTTGAAGAGCGTGTGGAGAAGGCCAGCCCACATCAGCAGCAGTTAAGCTGAGGTGAATGGCTTCCCCCACCCCCTTGCTGACACAAAAAGTTTAGATGATTCTTTAGATTGCCCTGATCAACAACAGCCTGTGCTCCAGACCATTAATTTAACCAGTTGTTAAAAGTAATCTGCATTAAGCTTAGGGTTGCTCAAATTCAGTACAATGACATATGAGATGAAGTAAAATAGGCAAATATTTAAACTAATGACGTGCAGAGAGGCACTTGACCTGTTTGAAAGACTGTCGTCTTATTATGAGCCATTGTTGGGATATAGAGCACACCTATGAAAACAACTAATATGCTGAACCCTGTGTGAAGCAGCTGAAAACTACATGATGGAGAAGCTGAATTGAATAAAAAAGTGTAAGTCTTTGCCACTGTGGGCAAAGCACACAACCACTGTGTGAGGTTGCGTTGCTGTCTCTTCTGAGCTGTTTAGCAAGCTACACATTATCAGATCAGGAGCTGGCTGAGAACTCATCAAAGAGAGCGAAACAGAACTATGATAACTCGAGTATGTAGCGTATCCGTGAGTTCAGCTTCGTCTTTCAGATGCGCAGCAGTTTTCCTGCATCTTAACTCATGTGTGTAGAGTGTTTATAGCATCAGCATCATGTTTTTGTTTGTTTTGTTGGGTTGAAAATTAACTAGATAAACTTGTGATCATACTTATGGATCACCATGGCACATATCAGCCATATGTTTTATTTATGCAGACGAAAAAAGTGAGTGTGAATGTGCCTGACGTCACAGTGTGTGTGTACGCTGTGTAAAAGTAACTTTTAAGCCTCCAATTGTGAGAACGGTGATTCTGCAGGTCACCAGCCAGTGTAAAGAAAAAATAGTAAAAAAAAGAGACAAAATTTACATTGTAGATGAAAAGTAATATTAGGAAAAAGGTTTTGTGTCTATCAGCCAAGAAACAACTACAATGTAATTTCTGCTTTTAAGAAAGGAGAGTTCACGAAAGGCAGAGAGAGAGATGTGTCGGTTACGCAGTGATGATAATAATGAAAATGTCTTAGTTTTGTCACTTTCAGATGGAAAGCAGACCTGGATCGATTTTCCACATGCAGCAGTCGGAATAAAGTTATAGTTTAACATCATTGGAAACATTCAGGCCAAGTTTCTGACTGACTTATTTACAGCACCATGTGTGCCTCATCCTCACAAGCGAGCTCTCACTCCTCCCTGAAGACAAGGAATGCAGTTCCAAAGAGCAATAACATGGCAGATAAAGAGACAGCAGCAAAGTCCTGAGCAAAGAGACCCAGCAAACAGCAGCAGTGTGGACAAACAGCAGTGTAGAAGAAGAGCAAACCCATCATCCTGACTGATTGATGAATGGCACTGTGTTTCCAACAAGCTGCAAATTCACTGTGCTTGTGAAAAGAACGTCTGAGGAGACTGTTGGAGTTTGACATTTGCCACCTTTGGAGAAAATGGCAAGAAGAGACAGTGGAACACAGGACAAAGCTGAAGAAGAACTGCCGGCTGTTGGACTGTTGAAGTGGGAGAGGACAACAGAGTGAGAGTAAGTAAGGACACAGAGGAATGCTGCTGTTTAATGTGGGAAATCAAAATTTGGGTTAGCAAACCTGGGGAAAAGAAAACTGACTGCTTAAGTTGGAAAATTGTGAAGGAATCTGAAACACTGCAAGAAGAAACATATACAAAATCACACACACAAGCAGAACATGCATTAACCCTACTAACACAAACACAAGAGAGCTCATGAAGATTAGACAACATCTTGAGCATCTTGTCCAAGTCACCTCGTGTGATGCAAAGACCATTGGACTCATAGCACATTAGTTAAAAATGATTAAATAATTGCAGAGAAGTGTGTAGGAAAGGCAGCTTTAAGAACATGGCCTGCTGGAGATGCAGCTCCACAGACATCGATTAAACCTGCCTAATAACACAAACACACATGCAATGAAGATCAGCTTGTTATCTCTCATCAGTGTTAAAATAGTGTAAATTTAACAGAGACTTGTTATCAAATGCTGAATTTATCCAATGCTGACAGTTAACTCTCAAGGTTGCAGGACAACAGTTTAATTTTTGTGGGAAAAGAGATTCTGGTTTGACCAACCAGTGATCAGACAATAAATTTAGTTGTTAATATAGTAAATTGGGAGATGCTTTCTGCCTGATTGATGCAGCACAAAATATTTTACTGTGTGAGGGAAATTCTATTTTTGTGATAATATTTTGAACATGCATTTCTGTTGTCCTGTCAACTTAGTAGGTTAATAGCTGATATGCAAATTAGTTGGTGGTTCTTAGATTAATGAAAGGTGACTGAATTCTAGCACGAGTGAATGGGATGTGTTGGAGTTTGTTAGAGTGGAGACTCTAAAACACTGAGTTTCCTGTTGTGATGTGCGAGTGAATCCTGCACCCAGATACACAACTCTGAATACATAAGAACAAACTTCTTTTGTGAAATATCTGATGACGTCACATGTTTTATGATAAAGGGGAAAAGGAAAACTAAATAAAATCTGTGGCCTAAATGAGTAAAGTACAGATTAAATTCATAGCTAATAAGACATTAGGGTTATGTTGTGTGTTGTGCGACTGATGGTTGGTTTGAAGTTAATCTAGCTGATGATTTTTCTTTATGATGGTTTGATAAATCATGCTAATGGTATGATTTACCCTCCTGAGATGAGGAGCGTGTGTCATGACTGAACAAGGCCTTTTTATTTTGATACTTTCACAGTGCACTGAAAGTTTTGTTTGATAATTTCTGTATGAGCAGATCTGCACGACTGGAACAGAAACGCTATAGGACACGTCGTCAAGAAAAATTGTTGCAAGTGAGCTTCTCCATTAAAATTGGCTCAGGAGAAAGTCACTTATTTGGGACAATCCGAAAACAAGTCCCTGCCAAAAAGGATTCACCGAGATAATCCATCTAAAGTTCTTTTTTCTTTTTGAAATGACGTCATTTTGCTGAATGTGGACACTAAATACAACGATATGTCCCACTATTAGCAAAGAAAGAATGACTGAATGCATGCATGAATGAGTGGAAGAGAGAAAAGAAAGAAACCTGACTGACTGGTAAAAGTGGGCAGAAGCTGACAGACTGACTGACATCACTGTGTGAAGTTAACCCCCACATGACAAAGGTGCAGATGAATCTATGTGTGTTTCTTTTTACAGGAGCAGAAAGATGACAGCAACATCCGAGGTTGTGTGACAATTTAACCTTTTAAATGCCACATTCTGTGTCTGTGCATCTACCAGGGGTGTTATTCACTACCTTGTGTTGCTCACAGAGGTAACTGTGAGAAAGTGTGTATACACCTGCGCAGCGCTAACATTTCTACAGCATTACAGTTCTTCATGTGATTTGATCATGTGATTTATACCAGGATAGCTGGTTGATGTTTTTCTACGACAGGATTTCTGGGTTTGTGTGTGAAGAAAACTGTGTTTACAGGTTATGAGTGGTGATGCTGTTACACTGTGTTGTTGGGGAATTGTGAAGGTTACTTTGACGATGTGAATAACATGTGAGACATTTCCTGTGTTGAAACTAGTGTCACTTCTTTCCACAGCTCTGGATGGTTAACTTTATGGTTTTTTTTATAGCACCTCTGGACACTGTCAACTTGTGCCTGACCTCCAGGATTATCCATGTGTGTTGCTAATGTTTGTTTTTTCTAAGAGTGCATGTAGAGGATTCAGCAGAGACGGACAAGTAACATGAGAAAGCAAATAAGAGATGCAGTGTTTGTGGAATAGTTTACTATGGGGCTCATTAGCTGGCCACTACTGAGCTCCTAGTGTTAAATACATGGAGTGACTTTGCTTAAGGGAAGTCACCGATTACATTACTGTTAACTGAGTACATGGGATGATCCATGTCTGAGGCAAATTATGGCAATTACTGTAGTTTACTGATTTGAGAAAACCTGCACATGATACTTGTCTTGCTAATGCTGAATGCTTTATTACTCTTATGATACAATTGTTTATAAGTGTGAAGGTTGATTTTACTTCCAGGTCTTGTTTTCCAGGCCATGATGGTGTGTATGCAGGCTCCTGGCAGAGCCAGGTTTTAAACAAACTTAATATGCAACACACACTAGCATCTTATATTGCAGGGTTATGGAGCTGCTCCGTTGGAGATGCCCTGATGTTGCCTGGGGCATGATCTAGCTAACCTTTTTATTCCAGACAGGAATCTAGGTTTGATGAGTTGACTCATGGGAGTGTCCATGCGTCAAGAGGAGGGATCCAGAATTACATGAATTACATGAAACCATGTTTTCTAAACAAGGTTTTTATGATTTTTGTGTGATTTGTGTGATTAACAGTTCATTTACAGGTATTACACCTATACAAGTGGTGCATCCATGTTTAGATGAGGCTTTGATGGCCTATAAGTGAAGTTCACTGAACTAAAGAATGTGGTTTGATGATGATTGACATGCTTTCCAAGTAGGAGTTTTTCCCCCTAGCAAGGAAATACAGGTGCAGCAGTCAGAGTATTGCTGAAAGGAATCTCCTGAGAAATCTTCAGAGGCCCAGTGACAAGCGAAACCATTCCAGGCATAGCTGACAGCCCAGGCAGTGGTTGAGGTCAAAGGTTGAGCTGGTTGGGGCCCATCATGAGATCAGACTTTGGAGCCACAGCAAGGACCATGAAGCTGCGTTGGAATGAGAGCTGTGCCAAGGGGGCTTTCCAGAGGCCAACAGAGGAGATTGTGGACGACAGACGGGCACCTGAAGGATGAGGGGAGCGTGCCAAGCTCCAAACGTGACAGCGCAGGCGGAGTCCAAGGATGGCGTCATGATTCTGTGAAACGCACAGGAACCAGAAGCTATGGTGGTGATGACAGCAGTTTCCCATGAACATCACCTAATGCTGTGTCACTATACTGTGCATACGATGGCACACTGAAGACTGCTGGGATCATAACAGCAGAAAGATAACTGGATCCAGCACCCTTTCCACAGAGGGTTTTTCCTGCAGAGGATGGGCAATGGAGGATATGTATCCCCCACAGTACAGAGGCCTGAAGTGAGGTGATGGGGGTTGGCAGAGGCCATAAAACTAGAGTGCTGAAGAGGTCTGCAGCTTTCACGATAGCTGAGACCCATGTTGACAAACAACAAACTCAACTGGTATGTTTGAATGTCTATTCTACATACATTTGGACTCTGGTACTATGGACAGTGATGGAAACAACTGGTAGAGACATTTATGACGCCCTGCAGAACTTAAACCACTCTGCAGAGAGACATGTGATTTACATGTCTTGCAGAGGAGCACCACCAAGCTGGAGTGTTTTTGAAAATGTTAATTTCTCTTTTGACCATTAACAATTCATTGCTTGTAGGATGCAGTTTACCATTGAATGAGCTCAATGAGAAATTGGATAACTGCTAATATGTTTGTCAAACTGTGTGCTTTACAGTAATTTAGAGTGATTGACACATGCTGAGTATAAAAATGGTTGCATTGACACTGTCAGACATGAGGTATTCATAACTGGGTACTTTTCTAGCATAACTGCCAAAAAGGGGGGAATGTTAGGTTTTTGTATTGTTGATTGTCATTTATGCTTAGAAAGATCTACTTATATATTCTTAGAGTTTTATAATTAGGTGTAGATTGGTAGAAGTTTGATCCTTAATAGTCTGCGAACTTTGTGTGCATTCCAGAGCACTCTGGCATTCTTGGAGCATGGGAGAGGTCGTACCTTGTCTTATTGTTTTATGGTATAGGAGGACACCTACTCTGTATCTGGTTAAGCATAAGTGCCTTTTGTTTAGATGAACTGCTGGACTTCTAGGCCAGCAAGTTTAGGAAGTCGTTTATGGGAACCACACACACACACACACACACACACACACACACACACACACACACACACACACAGGGTCACATGCATACCTATGTAAGATGTTATATGTTAATGAACCTATGCATATTCATGTAACCACAATAAAAGAGCAGTGTTACGGGGGAGTGGACGAGAGCAACTGGGGTCAAGTGAAGGAACGGCGCCTGTCCAGTTCTCTCCCGTGCACGTGAAACATAAAGAATGTTGCCTACTCGTGTCTTGCTTGCTGTGTAATTACATTGCCTTCAACGTTCCAGCGAATAGGGTTAAGCTACAAACCTATCACTCTTCATCTGGAGTGTGGCCGCTGTAGAAAAAGAGACTGTTATATTTGACCTACAGTAAATAAAGATAAGGATCAAGTAAATTAATAAATAATAGAATATTACAAAATTATAATATATCCCAAAAATTGTGAAATGCCCGTGTTACAGCAAAGCATTAAACACAACTAATAACAACATAACTTTAATAAAGTAGAAGATAATATACAAGTATTTACCTAAAAATGTAGCCAAGACATTTTTTATAACCATTTCAAACTATTTACAGAATAATCATGTCACGATTCGGCTGTGTGCAGGCAGGAGATTGGACCCAAAATGCAGGACTCGCAACACGGGAATGAAATCAAAAAGCAGCTTTATTTGTAGACTCAGGGAAATGATACAAATAATGATGAACTAAACTAGACTGGGAAAATATAACCTAAAACTCCACAGGGAGGCACACAGGGGATCACACCGCATGAGGGGAAAACCGACATTAACAACGCGACCTGGAACAGAGAGTGATGCTGACATAAACACACAGAAGTTGATGAGGGATGTGGGAACACATGAGGAGCACAGCTGAGGACAATTACACAGAAGACAGGGAGGACACGGAACTGAAAATACTGACCCGAGACGCAGACCTTAAACGTAACACAGGAAGGACACAGAGAGGCAGACGGGAGGGGAGAGAGAGTGTGGTGGATTTTTGTATGATACGTATACCTATGTAACCATATACACTATATATCTATCTGCACTGAACATATTTATTTTTACTTTCATGTAGAGTCTTAAGCACAAGACGTTTGCTTCACCATGGTTTATGAAGGTGCTACAGTAACAGGGCAGTTAATGCTGTTGAGAGTCTCCTGAATAACTCACTCTCCAGTAGGGCTGCTCAATTAATCGAATTTTAATCGTGATTACGATCTGGGCTTTCAACGATCATTAGAAATGACTGAGCCGATTATTAGCTCCTCCTCTCGCGCTGCTCCGTGTGGCAAATCGAGCGCACCTCTCTGTGTTTCGAACAGGCGTCACAACAATTAAGAGTAGGGATGGGTACCGGTATCCAGTGCCATGATGGCACCGGTTCTGACATAAACGGTAGTAACCAGACCGAAAAGCAGCGCACATTTCGGTGCTTTATTTCGGTGCTTTTTTTTCCTGAGCTGTGATACACTTTAGATTCTAGCCAATCATTTTATGTTTCCGAGGATAGTAGGCGGGCCCAGGTACGTACGTTCTTTTGGAGCAGAGCTACAGATTAAAAATGCCCAAGGCGAAGCGGTCAAAAGTCTGGCTGTACTTCACAGCAAAAGATGCAAACTCAGCAGCCTGCAACAAGTGCTTTAAGCTGATACTGTGATACTGTCAAAGGAGGTAACTCCTCGAATGTGATGAAACACCTGGTGTGGCGAGAAATACGCCGTATTTGATAGCTTGCTGCGAGACCTCACACCGTGCACATCTACTGCGGGTGTGGTGCCTGTTATCGGAACTGGAGTTAGCAACATCCCCCAAGAACCCGAAGAGTAGAGTCCTGGCCCCTAGCCCTGCCAGTGTAGCAGAAATGATGATGATGATGATGGCAGCAGCAGCCGTTCTTCTCTGCGTGAGTAGCTTAATGTTGTTCGTGTGTAATTTACGTTGAGTAGGCTAACCACGTTATTACATTAATGCATGTAAGGTGAACTAGCAAGCACCGTCGTAGTTACATGCGGCTGTCTTCTTGTTTGATGGCAGATACTCCCTTCACCCTGGCCAAAAAGGCTAAAATGACCAAAGAAAAAGTGGAAAACAGTTAAACATGAGAGGTTTTTGAACAAAGTTTGTTTTTTTTCCATTGATTAAGCACTGCTTCCAGCCAAGAGTGATACCATATATGCCCTATAGCTGCAGAAAAGGCTAACATTGTTATCTTTTTACAAAAAAACAGCTGAACATGAGAGGTTTTTGGACCAATTTTGTGTTCTCCATTCTTTAAGCACCGGTTTGAGCACCGTTTAAGCACCAGCACCGTTTCAAAAGTACCGGTTTGGCACCGGTATCGGATAAAACCTAAACGATACCCATCCCTAATTAAGAGGACCCGAGGGAAGCTCGGAAAGCTCAGAAAGCTAAGCAGAAGTTATTTGGTGAGGAGAGGATAATGGCTGCTGAAGAAAGAATGCCGTTGGTTGAAAAGAGAGGTAAAACGACTTAAGTGGTGTGGAAACATTACGGGTTCGCGGAGTCAGACGTGGATCAAGTAGACAGAGTGTGGAAACTTTGCTACGGTGTAGTAGCTGAACCACCGAGCAACACTACAAATTTATTCAATCATTTGAAGACCGCTCACAAAGTGACATACGATCAAACAATGAAGGAACATAGAGAAAAAACTCTTGACAACACCTGCTTCATCCTCACAGACCTCCATTCACGCTGCCCTGTACAACGAGACTAAATATCCCACCAGCTCCCAGAGACACAAGGAGATAACAAACGCCAAAGACCACTGCTCAATTAACACAGTGAACAACCAGTATTATGCAGTATTTTGAAGTTCACTAAACATAGATGTTTACATTTTTTATTTATTTTTTATATTGCAAACATTTGCACTGCTATCAGTATTTGCACACTATTTTATATTATTTTTTGACATCTTTAAAGCCATTAATCAATACATTGTTATTGTTAAATAAATATCGTCAAATAATCGTGATCTCAATTTCAGTGAAAATAATCGTGATTATCATTTTTGCCATAATCGAGCAGCCCTACTCTCCAGCTCTGGTAACTAACCTCCTCCAATACACATTCAACGTCTTTCATGCAGCACAACCAAAACAGTAACACTGAAACAGAGATCCTGAACACATCACGATTAAAATATCATATGATATAATCACACACACACACACACACACACACAGACTTTGAACCTACACTGATGTTTTTTTTATATAAGAGAATTACCATGTTAACCATGTAACCTATGTAGTTATAAGAATGTGTCACTTGTGATGTAAGACTTAATAATTAGGATTAATATGTAATGTTGTGACCTATTGTGATAAGCCAAAGCAAAGGGCAGTCAAAGTCCTGAATGGCCTTTGACCAAGACCTTGGCTGCTGCCTGACCCCTGCAGCTGTGTTTGGCTGAAGGATGGGTCTGAAAGTTACCCAGCAGCAGGGGGCGGGGATACTGGTCCCCTATATATTAGGGGACCAGAGGACACCCCAGCACTTTTCTTCCCTTCTGCTGCTTCTCTCTGTCCGTCTCTTGTTTGCTCTGCTGTCTGTGCTTAAGGGTTTTGCTTTGCTTGCTTTTTGCTATGTAATTTTATTGCTAAATGTCTGCATCTATTTTTCCTGCTGTTCATATGATTCAGTGTATTAAACTCTTTTCCAGAGCATCTTTTTGAGTGCCTTGATTTTAATTGGATCTAAAAAGGTTGGATCTCCACATTGTTTGTGGGAGAAGGTTATCAGGATGGCTTCAAAATTTGCAACCACAACAGCACAGGGAGAGCACAGACATCACGGGCTGGGGAAACATGGAATAAAACACAAGAAGGGGAAACAAGGCACAGGAACTCAGATATACCGAGGGAGACACAGGGGTGCAATGGGAACTCTAATAAACCATACTGTTCAGAATAACATAGGATACAAGAACTCAAAAATAACACAAAATTATCAAAAATGCACGACAACTCAAAACACTGGGTCAGGAGACCCAGGATCAAGATAAATCAGGTGTAAGAAGTCACACAACTTATTTGTCCCACTCCAAAAAATAGTTTTTGTCCACTTTAAGATAAAAGAGAACATCACAAGCCTGATACCTGCAGACCTGACAGCAGGAGGTGTATCACAGCGTTTACACTGCAGTCTGCCTTTCTTGGCTTTTTGGCTGCAGCTGTGACATTCAGCAGTCCCCTCATTGTTCTGACACACAAAACACAACTATCGACTACACTGCACACTAACTACACACTAAACGTCACAAATCTCTCACATCTCAAAAGCCACTCTCTCTCTCAACGCTGTTACTCGAACAACGTCCCCGTCTTTGTCATGACTGTGTGAAGGGAGGCACGAAATGAACCCAGAAAGCAGACTTAGGGAGGTGGTAACTTAAACTCAAAAACCCTCAGCTTCACTGCTGGCAAAATGTAAACAGAAATCAAAAAGCAGGAATGGAACACGCAGACGAGTATGAGGGACAACGTGGCACGAAACTGATGGAGACTCTGACATAAATACACAGAAAACTAACGAGAAATGTAGGAGCACACAGGCAACACAGCTGACACGAATAATGATAATAATGAGATGGGAGAAAAGCAAACACAACATGACGGACACAGACGGAGACTATCAAAAAAAACCAAGAAGTATACAGAGACAGAGACTGGAGAGGGACAGGGAGAACATGAGGAGCACAAAGGAGAGAGGCAGACATGACAGGCTGGGGAAACAAGATGATGCAAGAACTCAAACAACCCTATCAACACAGACACATAAGGAGGCACAAGGGGAAATCCCATAAACTAAACAACCTAGGAAACATAGAATAAATAAATAACAAAATACAAAAACACAGAAAAACTAACAACGCTGCGTCAAAATGACCCAGGACCATGACACTCTTCCTAAAAAACCAAATGCCATGTTGCCATATCATTTTTGATTGGTCGACATGGTACATTTTCCACCAATAGGAAACGGGTCTTTCTTTTGTTTTCTCAAGTGAAGAATGCTTTCGAGTGCTTTCCTTAGAAAACAGTGTTTCTACAGTTTCTTCCTTCAGTAAATGTGACGATAGTATTCAGGAAAATCATCGCATATATTTTTAGTTCTAGTTTTACGTGGCCTATCAACACAATTACAAAATTGGTATACAGGTTGAAGTCCACACTTTTAACACTTGGGTGTTAACTTGGGGTTGCATAACATGTTGGTGCTATGTCATCTTAAATTGGTCATGTGATAGGTTTACTCTTCTTCAGCCAATCAGCAGCATTGGTGCGATTGTTTTGCCACCCCTGTGTCTGCTCACACCCCCGCAACCTCACCTGTAGTCAGCCTGGAATCCAGAGCCACACCACTGTGCCAGCCTCTCTCCACATGGCCCCGTTGCCTCCTGTGAGATTCCTGACACCCCTACCCCACCCATCACCTTCACTCAATACCAGGTTGAGATGCAAATGAGGAGACTTCACTCAGGCAAGTCTGCTGGACCAGACGGAATGAGTCCCGGCGTCCTCAAGGCCTGTGCCCCCCAGCTGTGTGGAGTCTTTCATAAACTGTTCATGCTGAGTCTGAGTCTGCAGAGGGTCCCAGTGATGTGGAAGACATCATGCCTCGTCCCTGTACCAAACACGCCACGTCCCAGTGGCCCCCAGGATTACAGGCCCGTGGCACTGACCTCCCACATCATGAAGTGTGTCTGACAAGGTAATCAGCAGCATAGGGGCACCACAGGGGACTGTCTTCTCCCCCTTCCTCTTCACCCTCTACACCACAGACTTCAGCCACTGCACAGAGACCTGCCATCTTCAGACGTTTTCTGATGACTCCGCGGTGGTTGGATGCATCAGCAGGGATGATGAGACGGAGTACCGGGCTGTGGTCGACTCCCTTGTCACGTGGTGTGAGCAGAATCATCTGCAGCTCAACATGGCAAAGACCAAGGAATTAATAGTGGACTTCAGGAAGACCAGGAAACACTTGACCCCTGTTTCAATCCAGGGGGTCAGTGTTGACATTGTGGAGGACTATAAATGCCTTGGAGTACATATTGACGATAAACTGGACTGGGCTACAAACACCACAGCACTTTACAGAAAGGGCCAGAGTCGTCTCTATTTTTTGAGGCGACTGAGGTCCTTCAACATCTGCCAGAAAATGCTCAGGATTTTCAACGAGTCTGTTGTGGCCAGTGCGATCCTCTATGCTGTTGCATGCTGGGGGAGCAGGCTGAGGGTCGCAGATGCCAACAGACTCGATAAACTGATCCGTAAGGCTAGTAGTGTTGTGGGGATGGAGCTGGACTCCCTCAAGGTGGTGTCGGAGACGCGGATGTTGTCCAGGATAAAGACAATGTTGGATAACACCTCCCACCCACTCCATGACATGCTGGTCAGTCACAGGAGCACGTTCAGTGAAAGACTGAGATTACCGAAAAGCACCACTGAACGACACAGGAAATCATTCCTGCCTGTGGCCATCTCCCTGTACAACTCATCCACTTAACACACTGTTTACCGCAACAGCTACACATGTTCTTTTTTCAGCTATTTATTAATAAGTGACTTTTATGTGTACATATATATATATATATACATCTATATATATATATGTATATATATATATATATATATATACATACAGGGAGTGCAGAATTATTAGGCAAATGAGTATTTTGTCCACATCATCCTCTTCATGCATGTTGTCTTACTCCAAGCTGTGTAGGCTCGAAAGCCTACTACCAATTAAGCATATTAGGTGATGTGCATCTCTGTAATGAGAAGGGGTGTGGTCTAATGACATCAACACCCTATATCAGGTGTGCATAATTATTAGGCAACTTCCTTTCCTTTGGCAAAATGGGTCAAAAGAAGGACTTGACAGGCTCAGAAAAGTCAAAAATAGTGAGATATCTTGCAGAGGGATGCAGCAGTCTTAAAATTGCAAAGCTTCTGAAGCGTGATCATCGAACAATCAAGCGTTTCATTCAAAATAGTCAACAGGGTCGCAAGAAGCATGTGGAAAAACCAAGGCGCAAAATAACTGCCCACGAACTGAGAAAAGTCAAGCGTGCAGCTGCCAAGATGCCACTTGCCACCAGTTTGGCCATATTTCAGAGCTGCAACATCACTGGAGTGCCCAAAAGCACAAGGTGTGCAATACTCAGAGACATGGCCAAGGTAAGAAAGGCTGAAAGACGACCACCACTGAACAAGACACACAAGCTGAAACGTCAAGACTGGGCCAAGAAATATCTCAAGACTGATTTTTCTAAGGTTTTATGGACTGATGAAATGAGAGTGAGTCTTGATGGGCCAGATGGATGGGCCCGTGGCTGGCTTGGTAAAGGGCAGAGAGCTCCAGTCCGACTCAGACGCCATCAAGGTGGAGTACTGGTTTGGGCTGGTATCATCAAAGATGAGCTTGTGGGGCCTTTTCTGGTTGAGGATGGAGTCAAGCTCAACTCCCAGTCCTACTGCCAGTTTCTGGAAGACACCTTCTTCAAGCAGTGGTACAGGAAGAAGTCTGCATCCTTCAAGAAAAACATGATTTTCATGCAGGACAATGCTCCATCACACGCGTCCAAGTACTCCACAGCGTGGCTGGCAAGAAAGGGTATAAAAGAAGAAAAACTAATGACATGGCCTCCTTGTTCACCTGATCTGAACCCCATTGAGAACCTGTGGTCCATCATCAAATGTGAGATTTACAAGGAGGGAAAACAGTACACCTCTCTGAACAGTGTCTGGGAGGCTGTGGTTGCTGCTGCACGCAATGTTGATGGTGAACAGATCAAAACACTGACAGAATCCATGGATGGCAGGCTTTTGAGTGTCCTTGCAAAGAAAGGTGGCTATATTGGTCGCTGATTTGTTTTTGTTTTGTTTTTGAATGTCAGAAATGTATATTTGTGAATGTGGAGATGTTATATTGGTTTCACTGGTAAAAATAAATAATTGGAATGGGTATATATTTGTTTTTTGTTAAGTTGCCTAATAATTATGCACAGTAATAGTCACCTGCACACACAGATATCCCCCTAAAATAGCTAAAACTAAAAACAAACTGAAAACTACTTCCAAAAACATTCAGCTTTGATATTAATGAGTTTTTTGGGTTCATTGAGAAGATGGTTGTTGTTCAATAATAAAATTATTCCTCAAAAATACAACTTGCCTAATAATTCTGCACTCCCTGTATGTATGTATGTATGTATGTATGTGTGTATATATATATATATATATATATATATATATATATATATATATATATACATACATACAGTGTTGGGAAGGTTACTTTTAAAATGTATTCCACTACAGAATACTGAATACATGCCCCAAAATGTATTCTGTAACGTATTCCGTTACGTTACTCAACGAGAGTAACGTATTCTGAATACTTTGGATTACTTAATATATTATCATGCTGTTTACAACTACGTGAATGTACTATTGCTGTGATTTATTACTGTTACTGAAGGTCCGTGGCTCCGAACCATAGTAAAGCGACCTATAGCTAATACGGTGGGTTCCGTGTCGGGCTGGTAGCTGAAAACTAGCTTTACTTTGTTGTCTGGGTCAACTTTGCTTGCGGGAGACAGAGAGAGGCGTTGAAAGGCTGCTCCAACATAACTTATTGTTTCCGGAGGAAAACACGAACACAGTGTACAGTCGAGTCTTATTAGCTTACTTACAGCTGGGCTCGTCAGGCACTCTTCTTGGCTGCTGTGCTTATTATTATATTTACATGCTTCCAGCTCCCGTTTATGCTCCGTGACAGCTCGGACTTTTCCTTTCACTCCCTCCCTCGCTCACAGACACATAACGGGTAAGGTAGTCCATTCTCCCTGCAGCACGGACTACACTGCCCATCAGGCTACATTCTTTAGAGCTATGCCTGTAGCATTCTGTCTTAGCACAACAACAACAGCAAAAAGGCGCTCTCTCACCCAGGAAACACCCAGAGAGAGAGCATCACCCTGTAACCATGGCAACCGTAACGTTGCCGCCTGGAACAACAGAACATAGCTGTCAAACAAACCCAAACAATCCTGAAACAATATGAAACAGGGAAGTACCGCCATGTAATCCATTTATTTCAACAAAGTAACTGTATTCTAAATACCGCCTTTTTAAACGGTAACTGTAACGGAATACAGTTACTCATATTTTGTATTTTAAATACGTAACGGCGGTACATGTATTCCGTTACTCCCCAACACTGCATATATATACATAGATATGTATATATATATATATATATATATATATGTACATATATAGATATATAGAGATATATATATGCCTGTATATATTGTGCTATTCTTAGTTAGTGTATAGTCTGTCTTTGTTAATGTTTGTTTATAATGGAGCACTGTAACAAAAAAATAATCATTTCCCCTAGGGATCAATAAAGTATTCTGATTCTAATTCTGATTCTACCTGCACTGCTGACTGTGTGCTACTGCTCTGAGTGGCCTTGGCTTCACTGCTGCTTAACTGCCCCTCAACTCTGTTTGGTCTCTGGCCAACTCGCTGAAATCTACCTCTTACTGAGCCCAACTTCTGGATGAGCTCCTGAATTATTTCCACTTGTCATGGTCCTTTGTATTCACCCAGTATTTCATGTTTCACAAGGCAGACCAGTCTTTTCAGTCTCCACTGTTTGATTCTTCTTCTCTAAATCTATTCTCCTCTCTTTTGCAGTGTACTGACACTCCTGGTTGCATTTCTTGATGCCCGTCCCCTTCCTCCTTGCCCTGAACCTAAGCTTACTAATGAATCTTGTGTAGTTCATTTGACATGTTTTTGTTCAGAATAAGGCTGTGGTCCAATGTTCAGGGTCAGTAAGCTCTGAAATTAATAATCAGGTCTTCCTCTTCGTTGCCACACTGGTTCACCAGCAGAGTAGTCTTGAGAGATTGAAAAATGTTTATGAGCTATTCAGGTCACCTGAGACAAGACGTGAGTGGGGACTGAAACACCTGAGAGGGGATCTCAGAAATGCATGTAGGTGACTGATAGTTGGTGTCATAAGCCCCGCCCTCTGTTCAAAGCTGGTCATTCACAGTGGACACAGGTGGTCTTCTTTCCTCCCCTCTCAAGCCGTCTGTCTTCTTGGTCCACCATGTGAACACTGGCGTCCTCAAAAGTGTGACCTTTGACCTTTAGGTGCAGGTATAAACCTGAGTTTTGTCCTGTCGAGGTGGCTCTTCTATGTTGTGTCATTTATTTGTAGAGTGTCTGATATTCATGGCGGTACGAGCTCTCCTCGCTGCACTGCAGCCGCTGTGTTGTTCAGCTTGTGTTTGGGAGCTTTGACCTTTAGAGCCAGTTTTTGTTTGAGGATGTTGTTGGTGTGAAATGGACTGGGATGCTACACTTGGAGAAAAATCTTTTGACAAAACTTGTCTTTTGTGTGTCTTCTTGGTCAGTGTCTGATCTTCTTCCTGCAGCATCTTTGCTGATTTTATGAAGGTTCAGAATAATTAAATGTTTTAAGAGCTTCTTTACATGTGGTTGGTGGGAGTCAAAGAGTAGGTACTGGTCTGTGTGTGGGGGCTTTCAGTAAACGTCATTGTTGAGGTTTCTTCCTCCTCAGTGAACTTGATGTTTTTTTGACTGAGTTGATGTGTTTGGTGAAGGCCTCCACTTCTTGGGTTCATCTACATACCTGAACCAGTGGCTGGGTGTCCTCCCTCTGAGGGAGGGAGGAAGTGAGCCTTTTTCACTTCCTCCAAAAGTTGGCTACTCTGGGTGACATAGAGGAGCCTGTGGCACATCTGTGACTGCTTCACAACCCTGTTGGATGATTGGAGAACCTAAAAAAATCCACTTCATTCTTTTCAACTTCTCAAGACTACCATGACTGAGAACCTACACAGCAGCAGACTGCTCTTCTAGTCTCTCACATTGGGTGGTCCATCTGAGAATCCAGCTTTTAGATTGAGTTTAAAGACACAGACTCAGTCTTAACATTTCTTGTCTCACATTAAATTTAGCTGTTCATTTGCTGGCTGTAAAAATGGTGAATTTTATTCCTGCAGATAAAATTGTTGTTGTTTTTTTTCTTTTATTGTGTGTCATCAGTTTCCCAGCTTGCCTTGGCTTTGGTAGTGGAGGTGAATGAGGGAGAAGGGTCTGTCCCATTGCCCTGTCAGTACTCAGGTTTTATACCTGAGGACAATCCCACGGTGCTGTGGACTCGTGATGATCTGGATCCAAAATCTGTCCACATACGACGAGAAGGAGGAGACGATCTTAGAGGACAAAACCAGCTTTACAGCGGACGCACATCATTGAAGCCTGATGCTCTCGACTCGTTAGACTTCAGTCTCACTCTGAGAAAACCAACAAAGGCTGACAGCGGCAACTACACCTGCTCCATCAGCAATGGGAGAGAAGAACTCAGACTGAGAAACATACAGCTGCAGGTCAAAGGTCAGCAACAAACTCATCTTTAACTACAAAATGATCAGTATCGTCGATAAAGGTCAGAGGCCAGACTGATTGGTAGAATAAGAACCTCCAGGAAACAGAAATGCAAACAAAATGTTGAGGCTTAGATTCAAACATTTTACACACTGTAGACACTGT
Organism: Oreochromis niloticus; assembly: GCF_001858045.2. Lineage (NCBI taxonomy): Eukaryota > Metazoa > Chordata > Actinopteri > Cichliformes > Cichlidae > Oreochromis > Oreochromis niloticus. The sequence continues at coordinate 35,220,349 of NC_031987.2, read as the reverse complement.
ACAGTAAACATGAAGCTCACTAAACCTTTGTGGGGCTCACATGAAACAACACCAGAATAATTTAGATGCTGAGTAGAAAGCGAGTGATCACCAGTTCTTAAAACCTGACTACATCAACATGATAACCTACTGTACTGTATATTTATATGGTTTACGCACAACTTTCTTAAACTTAATGGCAATAAAACAGAATTCATTTTAATAGGCACCAGATCAAAACTGACTACAGTTCCAACCAGTCCTTCATTATCCATTGATAACTCTGTTGTCACACCCTCCCCTCAGGTTAAGAGTCTTGGTGTCATTCTCGACAGCACTCTGTCCTTCACAGCACATATAAATAATATCACTCGGTCTTCCTACTTTCATCTCCGTAATATTAACCGTCTTCGTCCCTCACTCACACCACACAGTACCACCATACTTGTCAATGCTCTTGTCACATCTAGTCTGGATTACTGTAACTCTCTTCTCTATGGTCTACCTCATAAATCCCTCCATAAACTGCAGTTGGTTCAAAATACAGCTGCTCGTATTATTTCTCACCACTTTTAAATCACTACTCAAAACCCATCTGTTCAGAATTGCATACACCTGATCTGTCTTAGGCCATTTTTACCTTGCTCAGTTTTTATATTTGCTTTTATACTTTTATGATTGTTTATGTCTAAATTTTATCTACCATGTTTGCTATATATACATCTTTTTTAATGTTTTTTATGGTATTGTTTATGTGCTACTGTAAGGTGACCTTGAGGGTCTGAAAGGCGCCTATAAATAAAATGTATTATTATTATTATTATTTATATTAACCCCTCAGTTTAGTTATTCAAAACAAAAACAAATATTGTTATACTTCATCTCTGCTGGTAGGACAGAATCAAAAGTAAGAAACATGCGTGTCATCACTATGATTTCCATCATTTTAATGCTGTCATGGTCCTGAGTCTGTGGTTTTGATTATTATTATCTTATGTTTAAGGTTAATTGTGGTTTTCAGGATTGGGTTTTGGTTGTATTTTGAGCTCCTTCTGTTCTGTGTCTCTGTGCCTGCCCTGGTCCCATGCCTCTGTGTTTCCTCTGAGTCTGTAAGTTCAGTTTGTGCATTTCTAGTTTTACTTTGAAGGTTTGTGCCTCCTGTCTCATCATGTTACTTAGGCCCAGCTGTGCTCCCCTTGTGTGTCTAATGTCCTTGTTGCTGCCTTTTGTATTTAAGCCCTGTGCTCCCCGTGCTTAGTGTCACGTCGTCAATGTCTCATCCCTGGAGCTGTGGGGTTTTCCCTGTGTTTCCTCGTGTCTCAGTTTATCGTGCCCCAGTATAGTTTTGTATTGTTTTCCCTGCCAGTTATAAAGCTGAGGATTTTGAGTTACCTTTTGTGTTTGAGTGTGCGTTTGGGTCCTCTACGGCCTGCCTGCACACAGCTAATTCCATGACAACTGCTGCTGCTTCTACAGTATTATTATATCATGTTTTACTGTCCTCTCAGACCAGCAGGTGGAGGTGGGGGTGGAGGAAGGCTCAGAGTCTGTCCTCCTGCCCTGCAAAACAAAACCTGACCTGCCTGAGGACACAAGAGTGGAGTGGACTCGCTCTGACCTCATGATGGTCCGTGTGTATCCAAACAGAAGCGACCTCCTTAAAAAACAGGACAACCTTTACAGAGATCGAACAAAGATGAACAAAGACCTGCTGAGAACTGGAGACCTCAGTCTGACCCTGAAATACCCCACAGACTGGGACACAGGAGGATACATCTGCACCATCTACAGGGACGAAGACATCCTGAGACAGAAAGTCGTGCTGCAGGTCAAAGGTCAGCAACAATTACATGCTGTAGATACATCTGACATCACTAAGTTGAAAATTCATTTTAACATTTCAGAATAACCATGGTGGCTCTTTGATTGAAATGTGGGCCTCTTCATTAAATTCATTATTTTGATTCAGTCAGAGCTGCAAGGTCATGCTGTTCATTGTGTTTGTCCACAGAACAGTTTCCATTCTGGACTGTAGTTCTCCTGATTCTCCTGGTTCTCCTGGTGGTTCTTGTGGTTTCTGGAGGTCTTTTATTTCATTTCCGGCACTATTTCATGTCAGGTGAGTGTCTCCTACTACACTACCCATGATGCCGATGGTTAGCAGGTGTCCTCTGGTGGCTCCTTGACTGTGGCTCACACAAACTTGTTCCAGAAGCTGAAAGAGTTGAGAGTTACAAACAGCTGATACAGAGAGCTGAAGAGAAACTTCCAGGTTTGTTCCAGAAGTCAGAAAACCTCCTTCAGACTCAGTCATTGATCAGTGAAACAGCTCCACAACATGACTTTACTAAACAGTGTGTGTAAATAACAATTAGCTTATGTTGGTCATGAGACTAAAGTCATCTCACTTTTGTAATGTAAATATAATATGGCCAATATTATATTTATTATTAGATTATTATGATTTTTTACAGCAGTGAGCTTGAACTCTGTGACAAATGAGCTTCAGTAAAGATTCAAGTTGCAGTTGTTTATATTTGCTATCACCTTAAATCTCCACTCAAAGACAAGTGTCTTTGACAGTGTATATACAGATGTATTATATATAAGAGACAAATATTGTCCGTCTAATATGTTGGCATTATTAAATTTGGCTCAATGCTTACATATATGTGTAAAAAGGAAAATGTACGAGCTGTGATAACTGTTTCTGATAGAATGAAGATCAGACTGATATATTAAATATTCCTTTATTGGGTGAGAAAATCAGAGCATGTCATAACTGCTTTAAGTCATACAGAATAGATATCAGAGCCTTAAACAGGCCGACTTCTGCTAAATGGGTCAAACTGGGCAGAAAGTAAACAAACACATAACATCCTTATAGAATATGATGTAACACTATAGATCAACTTACCTCAGAATATATAAAGCATATAAACAATTACAGCAATATGATGCAACAAACACAGCAGTACTACTAATCCAAAATACTCAAAGCTTCATAGAACTGAAACAAACATTTATTTTTAGCTCCATTCTGCTGCTGATACATACTGTGGCGAGCTCAGACACGGAGGAGACAAGGTTTCTTTGGAGCACAGCCGTTTATTAGCCTCAGGCCGAAGAACACTGCCACGAGCTAACTGCCAGCGCGGCTAAAAACAGAACAACAACACACAGGGCGCCCTCTGACCCCGGAAGGCCACCTAGTCGCAGCGAGAGGGCGTCACTTGTCACCAAGGCAACATAAACAAACATAACTGCAAAACAGAACACAAATGTCCATAACAAATCGCCGAACAGCCCTGGCCCGCTACAATACTTTAGGTTTCTGAACATTAAACTTGTTGCTGCCTTTCATAGTGTGTAACTTGAAGGCCCTGAGTACTTTCTCCCACACTGAAAACACTGGAATGATAACATTATTTGAACATTACCTAATAAGACTGATTCAGGACAGACAATTAGTTATTTTAAACTTTCCTAGCAGTCCTTCACAAACAGGGAACAGTCTGTCTATTCTCTCCATCTGTCAGCTGCTGCTGGCTCTTCCTCCTCCTCTTCCTCACACGTGTTTTTTTTTTTTTATTTTCCTTTCTCTCACCCTCTCTCTCGCACTTTTTTCCCGCTTTACTCCGCACGCCAGCCTTGTGCTTTGCGCTGGGCAGAGGGGGGAGGGGCGGTAGTTACACTCTCAGTAGCACAGGAACAGAGCGGGAGGGAAAGAGAGAAAAAGAGAGCCAGGGACAACAACAAGAGACCACATTGTCACATTAGAAAGGTATAGTAATCATCCACAACTATTTCCAGTTGCGGATCTGATTTTTGTTTTGCATATTTTAATTTATATTTAATTGTGTTGTGGTTTGCAGTGTTATGTGTTGTTTCACTTTAATTTTGTTTAAATGGAAAAAGCTGAAAATTTAAATAGTTTAAAGTTGAAGTGTAAATACCCATATGGAAAAGAAATAGAAAAAACTTATAAAAGACTTGCATCAGCTTTAGCTTGCTTCATATAGTGAATCATATCAGGCTTATATGGTTTACTCATGAAAGTGGCCACTTTCTCATTACGTTCATATATCGTTTTAGTAAGTATCCAAAACATACAAGTTTCATTTGAATAATTTTTCAAGGGATCTTATATCTGTTTTCACTCTTGTATACTTTTCATACAAGTTTCACACAAGACAGATACAAACTTTATAAGATTTGTATATATCTTTTCCATATGGGTAGTTGGTTTTTATATTAAATGATTTATTTATTACATTTTATGTGGAGTGAGTAAATAAAAGTATATTCACAAACTCCAAAACACGTACAAACTCAGAAGCACGTAAAAACTCCAAAACACGTAAAACCTCAGGAGTACGTACAAATTCCAAAACACAACGGAAGTGTTCCAGGATGCTAGGGTCAGTGTTGACCTTTTGATACCGAGTACCAACCACCGGATTTGGTGTGTGGTAGTAACAGATAGATTAACATTTTTTTAATTATTTGAATATATATGAGTGCTTGTGTATAAATACACAAACAATACACATATGCTTTCAATTGTGTAATTTAAGTGATCTAGGTAGCTCTGTTTTGAAAGCAATGTGTTTTAGTTTGTACGTGCTTTTTGGAGTTTTTACGTGTTTTGGAGTTTGTAAGTGCTTTGTTTATAGGGGCCACCGTATATATTTATATATAAACATATATAAATAAAACCACTTTTTTTTACATTAGTAATTCTTTTTTGTGCATAATTTTATATTGTTGTTGATAATACATTAATTAAACAACAAAACAGCCTGAAGAGCCGGTTGGGAGCCGAAAGAGCCGGTTCTTTTTAGTGAGCCGAGCCGAAAGAGCCAGTTCTCTAAAAAGAGCCGGAATTCCCATCACTAACTCAAAAATTACAATCGACAGCTGCTGGGGTTTGGAAGAGAACTGAACAAAAATGTAAATTATAATCTGATCATTTTGAAGCAGCCTTTAGAATCTTCACGTATTAACATGCTGTTTTTGTTCTTAATGAAAATGTTTCCTCCTGAACTGAAATATATTTCAGACAAAACGATTTACTCAAGAACAAATAAAACACTGAAATAAACCAAAAATTAACATTTCGAAGTTACCTAAGAGACTCTCCAAAAGTTGATTCTGTTCATCTGGACGTAGTGTTTTGTGGGAGAAACGTTTCTCCCACAAACTCCCACAAAACGCTACGTCCAGATGAACAGAATCAACTTTTGGAGATTTTCTTTCCAGGATGATTGAGAATGCATCAAGACGTTACCTAAGAGAGTTATATATCATGTTTAACCTGAGCAGCGAAAGACAACGCGGGGGTTGAAAACGACGTGCTGGGAGTCCGCTGTTGTCGCAGGCTATAGTGATCCTCGACCTCTCGGTCTGCTGTGGAGCTGGTGGGTAAGAGACGTCTCCGAAAACGGTGGAGCACTTTTGCAAATATGTGGTGTCTTGATAAATCGAGCAGATATTTGAAGCTTACACACTTACATTCTCGCTTGAAAATAACTTGAAAGTTTATTTTGTAAACCAAAAAGAGTAATTTCGCCGCGCTCGTCTGCCATCGCCGCGTTTGAGTTTTGGGTCAAATGCATTCTGGAATATTAAGCTGTACGAAGTCCACACAAGTCACTACCAACGCATACTCGATAAAACAGGCGGAGCGAGAACACATCCGGGGATTTTTCACATTCTCAGCTTGATGCGTACTTTGAATTGGATGACGTATCACGAGTACACGAGAACGCAAGTAGGCACAAGTACACATATTAAAAAAGGCCCTAGAAGACAGGGAGCGGACAGGGAGGTCATGTGACCATCACAACTGCTGCTAATGTCATCCTTTGTCTTCTCAGTTTATAAGGTGGAGGTGGATTCAGGGGTGGAGTCTGTCCAGCTGATCTGCAAAACCACAGTTTGTCTGCCTAAAGACGCTAAAGTGGAGTGGAAGGACAAAGACAACAGGAAGGTCCACGTGTATGAGAACGGCTCTGACCAGCCTGAAGAACAGGACGATAAATACAAGAACCGAACAAAGATGAAGAGAAACTTACTGGAACCTGGAGACCTCAGTCTGACCCTGACATACCCCACAGATGGAGACAACTCCACCTACACCTGCATCGTCTACAGCAGGATGGGAAATATCCTGATGAAGAAACAAGTGAAGCTGAAAGTTGGAGGTCAGTACTGTAGATACAGGTCAGAGGTCAGACTCATGATGGTGGTTCAGTCTCAGTGGGCTCCATCCAATAATGTTACAGTGTTAGCATGTCTGATGTTTGTGGCTGTTTTGGTTTTTATTTGATTTCCACCCAAATGTAAAAGCTTCAGCAGATGAACTGTAGGAGCAAAGTTCATGTGTGAGACTTCATCTGAAAGGTAACATCTTCTAGTTTCTGAACATGTGTTTGTTTAGCATGTGGCTAAAACACAGGCTAAGCTAAGTCAGTTCAAATCTCAGTAAAAACCTTCTTTGGTCCTCATCTATAATCAGTCATATCTGAGTCACAATAACTAGAAGATGATTTCTAGCAGAGCTGTGAAAATCTCCACATCCTTTCTCCATGTTATCATCCAAAGCTGTGTGAAGTTTCAGAGCTCTGCAGCTAACAGAGACTTTCAGTTTGCTGCTCTCTTGCTCTGACAGCTTCATTCTTAGGGAGCGTTAGTTCTCTGTTTCACTTTATTCCACTTATTCAGTCTGATGTTCTCTGATCTGTTTCTCTTGTTTAGTGTCTTAAATGCTGCCAGTGCCTCTCTTTGCTTTAACCAACCTTTCTCTTTATTTCTGAGCTTTTTAAGGACTTTAACTGATGCATCAACCTTTGAAAATGGAAAGAAATCAGTCAGATTCATGGCTGCATCAAAGTGTCACATGTAGTTCTTCCACATCAGCTGGATTATATCTATAGCAGCAAACAGCAGCTGATCCACAAATCTTTGTCTGTGTTAATAAAGTTGGATCAGTTCAAATAGTTTGTTGCTCTGCACTTGAAAGCAGCAGTTTTTCTAATGCACCACCTTCATGTTTCCTTCATATTTGAATCCCCCTGTAGATACTGACAGGTAACCATGTCACACAGAGCTCAAGCCTTTGAATCCAGCTGTGATTGTTGATTTTCTATTGAATGGACTTTTTCAAATCCAGCTGTAGGCCTGTGTTTGTGAGCTCATTAACAGCTGTTTATTTAGAGATACGTGGTCCTCACAGGACAGCCACTACAAACATATGATTTTATAGAATATGATGCATTACTGCAGATTCAACACAATAGAAAGGATTTGAAATGAGCTCAGCCTTAAACATGTGCAGCAGTAATATTGATCCATAGACACTGATGGGAACATTTTTCTGCACAATAAGTACTTTGACTTTTCATACTTTATGTCCAATTTGCCAGTACTGCAGTTTTGTGTGTAGTGAGGTGTTTTCATGGTGTTTTATTGGTGCTTTTACTAAAGGAAGGCTTCTATCAAATTCTTCCAAATGTTGTCAAACTGAGCTGTGTGATGAAGTGAGTGTGACAGAAACACTCAGACTGTGTTTCTCTGCTTCATCAAGTCAAATCTGGTCCTCAGAGACTGAATAAAGTCATGTCCCACTAACAGCAGCTCCAACAGTCTGTTCACTGCTTTCTTCCTGTCAGTCTTCATCTTTCTGCTGCGTCTCCTCTTCACACTGACCACTTTCTATCTAACAGTGAGCTCCCAGTGAAGCAGCAGCATTCAGCCTGTTAGAGTCAACACAAATGTCTCCATCCAAGCTCATGTTGTGCTTTGTTGTCCTCTCAGTCCCCCAGGTGGAGGTGGATTCAGGGGTGGAGTCTGTCCAGCTGCCCTTCAACACCACACTTCACCTGCCTGAAGACGCTAAAGTGGAGTGGAAGGATGATTATAGAAGTTACTACAACAGGAAGGTCCACGTGTATGAGAACAGCTCTGACCAGCCTGAAGAACAGCACCAGGTTTACAGAGACCGAACGAAGATGAATGAAGACCTGCTGAAAACTGGAGACCTCAGTCTGACCCTGAATTACCCCACAGACTATGACAACAGGACCTACACCTGCACCGTCTACAGCAGGGAGGGAAACATCCTGCTGAAGAAACAAGTGAAGCTGAAAGTCAGAGGTCAGTGCTGTAGATACAGGTCAAAGGTCAGAGGTCATGTAGGAGTTTATTCTCTAAAAGCTTTTAGTTTGAATCTATTTTCAGTTCATTCAAATAAAATAAATTCTTTGATGTTTTGATCTTAAAGCCAAAAATGTCAGGCGGAGCAACTGTGTGTTTAAATGAACAGACTAAGAAGACCATTAAAAATGATCCTAACTTCAAAATAAAAGCCTCTGACATGATCTGAGTTTGGATCAAATCAATAGTTTTGTTAGTTTAGTCCAAATCAATGTAAATGTATAAATATCAATAGTTTTAAAGCTGCTGAGATCATTCAAACACTTTGATCCAGTCATTTGGATGTTGTCACATGTCAGGGTGGAGCAGCCATAAATATGGGGCTTTTATTGTGAAAATGCTGAGTGTGATGATCCAGAGGTGCCCATGGGGTGTTTGTGGCTGGATGCAAAGGTTTGTAGCTCTCCTTGTAAAGAGAAACAGCTTGAAGCTACAGAGGAGCGTCTGCAGAAGAAGACAGGGGAAAGAGGAAGAAGCTGAGGCCGCTGGAGAAAAGACAGGAAAAGAAAATCAGCTTTATTTGTTGGAGGCCGTTTGTTCATCACACTGAAATATTCCCACTTTAGAGACATGAAACAAAGTGAAGTGTGGATTGATGTTTGTCTCAATGATTTGGGCCCTGGAATCATTTCTTCATCTCCCACTTTAAGACATATTAATGTCAGCCTCACATGTCCCACAGTGGACAGATTTCTATTTCTAGATGATATTTGGAGGACTTTCATGTGTTTCTCTGCTGTCACAGCTCTTTGTGATATTTCAGAGCAGCTGTAATGTTTGTGTGGTTAAAGCCACCAGACTCCACTGACAAAAACTCTCATTTTAGCCGGAGAACACGGGGCTGCTGTGGGACTTTGTGTTTGCAAAGATTTCTATTGGAGGCATTTTTGCCTTTATTATATAGGTGCAGAGAGTAGACAGGAAAGTGGGGAGAGAGTGAGGGACACACAGGCACCTGTAGTAAGCCCCGCCTTCAGTCCACCTGCTCAGCCAGGTGAGCTATAGCGCTGCTTTAACATGTTAGTGTGATTGAGAGTGAATGAAAGTGAGTGATGGAGGCAGCAGGAAACTAACAGGCTGTTTGTTCTGAGAGGTCACATGACTGTTTTTCTCAGCAGAGTCTGATGGATTTGATGAGACCATGAGAGCGGCTTCAGTTCCTCATCAGAAAGAGTCTGACAGAAGCTCCTCCCTCTATACCCCAGTAGACTTCTATTAGACTGCTCCAGATTCCTGAGAGTTCACACAGAAAACTTTACAAACAGCCAAAGAAAAACTATTGAAAAGGCTTCAAGATGACAAAGAGCTCTTTCACAGCACATATGAGCCATTAAGAAGTGCACATTTGTGTTTTCCATAGTCCATCATCCAATAATATCACAGGACAAACTGTGAGGTAAAAAGCCTTCAGCTCTTTGTGAATGAAGCAAAAAGACTTTGGTCCTGAGAGATGGTTCAAAACACAATTCAGACCTACCAAAGTATTATTGGTGCCAAACACATGAAGCCTTCAACTTTGTATTTGTCCAGTCAATGTGGCAATAGAAGTCACTGTGAGGATTTTCAATGTGCTATCAAAGAGCATCCAAACAATCAGGTGAGAATGAAGAGAATTAGTGTGGATGGACAGAAAATCCATATCCAGTGTGATTTAGGAGCAGTTCATATATAATGAGTGAAATGAAAGAAGAGCACAGACAGTAAGAACATGAGTGAGCAGACATTTTGGAGCTGCTGATCCACACAGGGCTGGATGGAAGGAGTGGGAGTCCATGATGGCTCAAAGTCTCTGATCCTAACTGTTCCTGAGCCTCTCCCCCTGCCTCCTCTTTGGATCTTCTCCTCTTGTTCCTTATCTGCCTCCTCCACCACTGCTCTCTCCTCCCTCATCTCCTCCTCAGCTGAACTGAAGTGAAATGTGATTGATCCTGATGTGGTTGTGATTGTTGCTTCTAGCAGTGTTCATGTATTTGCACAGAGAGGGGGAGATGTTATCAGAGTGTGTAACTGATCAGATCTGATGCTAAATCATGTTCATGTACAGTCAGCTGATCCTCACAGTTCACTTTGTAATCATGCAGCTCTCCTCTGATCAATCCTGAGCTCCACCTGAGTCTCAGTCCTCAGGACCTCACACAGTCCCAGCAGCTTCTATCAGCAGAGTTCTCCCTGATATCACAAACATATTGATCCTCCTTCAGCCTCCTCTCATTGATCTGAACTGTTTCCACAGAGAAACTCATCAGTGAAACCTGAGCTTACTGTGGATTATTCTGGTTGCTCCATCACTCTCTGCCTCACACTCCCTCATCTGCTGCTTTCCTCTGATTGGCTGCTCTGACAGAGTCATGATTGGCTGCATGTTTGTATAGAAAGCAGCACGTTGCTGGTAGATCAGCCATCAGCTCATGTTTGTGACTGCAGCATGGCACCAGTTTGCTCCTCGTGTTTCAGTCCCAGACTGACCTGCAGCTCTGTAGTCAATTCAGACAGCAGCTTTTGAACTGTTAGTAAATCTGACCATGAATCTCATTATGACACCTCTGACCACTCATTCTGTCTTTATTGGCTTTCATACATGAAACACGCTTAAAGTCACCATTGAATTTAAACTGGATGAAAGCAGCTGTGAGTCACTGCAGCAGCTCTACACCTGTGCCAACAACCAACCAACACCTGGGTGGAGTCCCAGCTGAAGCTGAGAGATACTCAGAGATCAGAGACAGAAGCAGCTATATGTAAGCGTTCTACAGGACGGCTTACACAAACCTGATGTTACTGATGTCTCCTAGATAGATCTCATGGACCAAAGGCTCTCTGTGTCATCTTGGCTCCAGCTGAACTAAACTGAGAGTGAATTTGGGCTTTTAGGGAGGGGTGAAAGCAGAGCGCTGTAAAGGAAAGGGCTGTGATTGGTTCATAACACGTCAATGAGAAGAAAGGAAAGCTTCAGAGCAACATGGATGAAACAAAGTGTTTTGATGACGACTGAAAGCCAAAACTGTGACTGAAATCAGAATCCAGTTCATCTCCAGCCCTGTCAGCAGTTCCAGCTGTAGTGCTGTTACAATAATAGTCATCACTTCTAGTTTCACAGCAGGAAACTGGGAACATTCAGCGTCTCAAAGATTGACCTGTTAGCACCTGCAGACATTGTTGAGCTGGGTCTGCTGATCTTGTGGAGGTCTTCATTTCTCCACTATTTGGAGAAGCTTCAGCAGGATCCACAGTCAGAGTCAAAGTGGAGTTCTAGCATGGACGTAACGCTTCAAGAAGCTTCAGACAGACAGTGTTCTCCAAAAGTTCTGCTCTAAAAGGAAACTTTGAGCTGGCTCTGTAATTGTTGTAGTCAGAAGGATGGAGGCTGGATCTTTGATGAGTGCTTGCACACAGGCTGTCTTTAAGTATTCTGGGACACAGCCAGAGGACAGACAAGTGTTCATTATTGGAAGCAGCCGAGGGGCAGGGACATCCCAAACTTCACTCAGGAACTTTGGAGGAATCATATCTACACAGCTTGATGAGCGTTTCAGTTGTGCCACAGTCCTTCAAAGCTCCTCCACAGAGACTGGCAGAAAAGAAGATCAGATATTGTGGCTGGGGTCGGGGACATCAAGAAAAGAATCAGGAGCTGCTGTTTTGGATTTCCTCTCATTCATTTGATCCTTCAGAAAGTTTAGAAAGTGAAGACGTTCCTCACTCGATGCCGTAATCTGATGAAAACTTGCAGGATTTCAAAGATGCTCCACTGAGCTCCAAAGAGCTCTGGGCTGTGCTTATTAGAATGAATTAAAGGAGAGAAATAGCCGGCCCTCGCCTTGTTCACCTGTTCATTGAAAGCAGTCGTTCATGCGTTCATTTCTTGATGACGGAGCTGAAGATTCACCTTCTTCCGTCTCCTTTCTGCCCTCCGGCATTGTCTTTTCAGACTGTGAATGTCTTTGTGAATCCAGGGCAGCGAGCGAGCACCACGTTTAGTCCTGATCTTAAAAGGTGCAGTTGAATCTAAAGTGGATGTACAAAGGAGGTTCAGATCATTCAGAGTGTTTGTGTGTGTGAGGGAGGAGGAATACCAGTGGTGGTAGGAAACACTGATGAACATGTTTCTCCTGTTTCCTCATGAAAAGAGCGTCAGCGTACTGACACAGCTTCTTTTGCCTGATCACTTGGAAAAATGATCTCAAACAGAATCCATCAATGATCAGATAGAAACACATCAGCTCAAAGCCTGGAGTTCATACTGAAGCCCACAGTTATATGTAGGCCAACAACACGCTGTTTGAAACCAATGAATTTACTGTACTGAGGAACTCTGTGGCAAATGAGTCAGTAAGATCATCAACATGGATCTTAAAATCAGCAGCTCAGATCATGTGATCACACATAAGAACCATGGAGCAGGAAACATCTGAGAGTTCAGCTCCAACTCTGATGGAGTCTTAGGAGGGCGGAGATACCTGCACAGATAGGAGCTGTTTCACACTTTAACAAGCAGCACCTCCAAACTACACCCTTCATCCACCTTAATAGGGGAGCATTTGAAGCCAAAGCTCCACCCACCCAGCCACTTTCTCTGGGCTGACTGAAACAATCATATGTGGGGTCAGAGTTCACAGACTAGACAGTCCTCTCCAGATTTCATCATGTTTCTGTTCAAAACATCAAATCAAGCTGATGGGAAGTTGTAAAATCCTTCAGAATAAAAGCCTGACTATTCAGAGCTCCAACATTAAGAAAAGCAAAGTGAACCAAGGTGGATGTAGGCAGCAGAGAAACTGTAGGGTGGAGCTGAATGCTTCACTAAATCTATGAAGTTATGAATTCACACATGAACAGTTTTCTGCAGCGTTCCTCTCGGCCTTATTTGCAGCTCCACTCTTGTTTTTGCTCTAATAATTATTTCTCTCCATGAGCTGTTTCTCTGCCTGAAGGAGGCGCCACTCCATCGCTTCATTTAGTGCAGAACAAGAATCACATGATGCTGCTCTGTCAACACCAATCACACTTTGTACAGCTCATGTTGTGTTTGTTGTCCTCTCAGTCTGTCAGGTGGAGGTGGAGGAGGGGGCGGAGTCTGTCCAGCTGCCCTTCAAAACCACACAAAACCTGCCTGAAGATACTAAAGTGTGGTGGTGGCATTATGATCCAGTATTGTTGGCCCACCTGTATAAGAACGGCTCTGACCAGCCTGAAGAACAGCACCAGGTTTACAGAGACCGAACGAAGATGAATGAAGACCTGCTGAAAACTGGAGACCTCAGTCTGACCCTGAAACACCCCACAGAGAGAGACAGTGGGAGATACAAATGTGGAGTCGTCAGCAAGGACATCTGGGTCAGAGGGAAAACAGTGCAGCTCAAAGTCAAAGGTTTGTTTGTCTGTCTTTCTATTTTATTATCACCTCTGGAAAGAAGGTTATGTTATTCTCATATTATAAAGTCTGTAAACACAATAGCTCAAAATGTTTTTAATGAATTCTGGTAACATTAGACATTAGTCATGTGATGAGATGTCATGAGATATGTGTGTGATGTGAGGAGGAACGGGCGCATTAGATATAAAACAGTGTTGCTTAAAGTCAAAGGTTTGTTTCTTTACTTGTTTGTTTGTGTGTTTGTTTGTCTGTCTCTCTCTGACTGTCTTGTGTCTCCTCTGCAGGGAGAGTTCAGGTCCAGGATCAAACAGGGGACATCAGGAACAGAAGCAGCTCCATTGATCCGACTCCTCTGATGGCTGATCAATCAGTTTGATCTGTGTGTTCTTTGATTATTGATCAGTGATGTCAGAGTGGAGTCAGTGTGATGTTGTTGTTGTGTGTTTGAGACTTTTAGTGTCCATGAAGGTCTCTGCTGCCGTAGATCCTCTGAACTGTGACAGAGGTCTCACTCTGGAGGAAACTCTCAGCACTTTCCAGCAGCTCCTCCATCATGGAGGACGTTCCCTCACTGTAACAGGTGGAGGAGAGAGGAGAGTGTGGAATTACAGGGATTATTTTACATAACCATCATCTTATCATTGCAGTAATTATCATTTTATCCAAGTATTTATTGAAGCTGCTGGCATTATGTTATAATTTATATTACAGGGGTTATCAGAATTAAATATTAATATGTTTATTACAGGTGCAGTTATAACCACTTTAAATCGTTGAGTTAAATCTATAATCTTAGAAGCTTATATGCTGAGTATATTGCTACAGTAAAATAGTAGCTGAGTGAAGGCCTGAATGTATTCAGCTTCTTGTTGCATTTGAGTTTGCCTAGCAACAGGTGACGCAAAGAGGAGGACAAGTCCATGGGGACCCCATCACCATATTTGGAAGAGGATGCCAGAAAGGGGAACTTCTGTGTCTGCATTTATCTCGTAGAATAGATCATTATCTGTAGAAGAGGCAAATAATGTTCTGTACATGCAAATTATGTGCTTGTAAACGCAAGAAGGGGCGTTACAATACCCTGATGTTATAAAAGCAATCTAGAGTGTATTTTGGGTAGAGATGTACAACTGTTCTGCAGTTTGCACCTCTCCACGCTGCGTGCATTCATTAAAAATCAATTGTTTGAACGACCTTTTCTGGACTATCATTGTTTTACTCTCATCCTCAATTTCGAACCCTTAACATTTGGTGCATTGGCCTGGGTTGAGGGGAGAGACTTGGAGATTGAGACCGAGAGGGTCCGAGGCGCTCGAACGAGCAGACACGAGTCAGTGGTCGAAGTGAGTGGACATAAGCCGGCTTATTCAAAGGTAAGGCACTACCTGTTGAATTATTTCCAAACAGTGCTGAATTGGTTCTGACAAAATTGAAAGTCTACTCACTGAAAATTACTGGTAAAGGTCTCTTTTGATTTTGGTGAAAATCTCATGAGAATTGAAGTTGAAGTAATGATAATGTAAGGTTAAGTGACAGTACTGATTAAAGGAAATGCAGTTGGACTGCTAAGGAAAGAGAATTTAAAGTAGTTGGACTACTGAATTTAGGATTATAGGTAATTTGGAAACTGTGTATGGTGATACAGTCATAATTGAATATAAAGCTGGGCTTGGACATCAATAAAGTCGGTTTTGTGGTTTCATAGGATGTCTTTAAAATACAAGTAAATTTATGTAGAACGGAACTGTGGGATGTTCTAGGAAGTGCATTTCTCGGAGGTGACGCTCCAAACTTCCTGGGACGCTCGGGATTTTCCGTTGGACGGGATAGTCCGATTGGCGATCGTGGAGAACTTGGGAACCTCCAAAATAGCTAGTGGTTGGACCACTTTACCGTTTGGAACGGTTTATGCACTTTTTTGGGTAGTAAAGGTTGGACCTTGGGCGTTGGACGCTTTTAAATTGACTTAGGAACTTTAGCCATTACACCAGACACAGGTTGGACCTGATACTGGGTCATTGATTATCAAAAACTTGGAGTTTGTCCCTTGGAGGGTTAATTCAAATTTTGTCCAAATTATGTAGGTTGTGCAATTTAAGGCCTTGTAAATATTATTTAATTTATCAGACGTCTCTGTGTTATAATTTCTATGTTTGTATATAGGCTCTGTCTGCCACGGGCACTGCAGCAGGCTGGTTATTTTGAGAGTGTGTCTGTGTCTATGTAAATGAGATGCCTGTGACTTATTTAGAGTGACATTTCCTGTTTACTAATGAGTGGCTAATGACAGACTGCAGAGCCTGGGTTAAGGACGACTTCAATCTGTGTTTTAAGGGAAGAAATGCAGTTTATGTTTATTATATTTGTGTGACTGTTGTTGATCATGATAAGTATTTCATGATAACTGTAGAATATGAGTATGGGGTTTGCTTGACACGTGTCTGTACTAGGTAAAACTGTGTAAGACTGATAGGAAGTTTATAGAGACTGCTAGACATTGCTGAGGGCTGTATTTAAGACGCTGGAGTTGTTTATTACAATATTGTAAGTAAAGTTTTATTTCTTGCCATGACTGTATGACTTTTGCGGGGTTTTGAGATAGGATACATAAACTGTTGATACTTAAGACCGTTACCTGGGTTCTGACAAGTGAAATTGAATTTGAGATAATTTAATTAATAAAGATGTCTGTAAGCGATGTGTGTTTTGGGGTGTCGAAGTAAGATGTTTTAGGATTTTTAGATGGGTTTTGTTTCAGTTTGAGATAATATATACAGTTACATTTTCTGTGTGTGTGTTGTTGAGTGACAACATGCGCAGTTTAAATTGGGCGCTGTTCCTTCCTCTTTTTAGTTTCAAAACACAAAGGCTATTAGATTAAAAATTACTGTGAGTAACGGTTTGACTTTTGACTAGGGAAATAATATGCTTACTTTTGGGTCTATGAAGATATTTGACCTTCAGTGATGTTATGAGAGGTTGAGTTTATTTTTCTGTTTAAAAACACATAAGTATATGCACTTAGTACACCCACTCAAGAAATTATTGTGTGACTGATGCTACAAAACTGACCTAAAGAATGGTGATGTGTGAAAGAGCGCTATTAAAATGTGTGTGAGTGAAATGAAGGCATATTGTTGTTAGATAAAGAGTTAGTAGAATTACTGATTATTTGTAGACTGTGAAACTAAAAGGAAGTCTCTGCAGAAGCTGTAGAAACAGGAAACCGTGTGTGTGTGTGGGACAGGAAATGCATGCCCATAAAAGGAACTGAGTGTGTACAGAAAGAACACAGAGAGATAGATGAGTTAACTCTAGGCACATGAAGCAAATGAAGCCTTTAAGGAAAAATGAATATAATACTAATTATATGGTTTAGTGTGTCAATACAGGTGGGCGTCTTTCAACTTTGCAACTTTGAGTTCAGCAGCAGAAAAGTAGATTAAAAGAATTGGGAGAAAATAAGCCAGTCTTTGGCTCGAAATTGTGCAGCTTGAGCTCTCACTTTGTCTTTGACCCCGAGAAGACACGGAAAGGACAGTCAATTTCCTGATGAAGATCGATAGAACATCGTGGAGGTGAAGAAGTAACGGAAGCTAAAAGACAGTGCACGCGAAAGCAGTAACACTGACAACGACTGATGAGTCCAGCAGCATGGAAGAAAGCACGTGATGCAACATGCATGCGGGTGAAGAACAGCGTGATATGTCTGCTTGAAGGCACTGACTGTCATATTTGCCAAGCTTGGAGCAATCTTGGAAGAAAAGACTGAAAAGATGAATGGAGAAGAAAACAGAGCAAATGAAAATAAGACTGAAGGAAGAGGAAATACTGAAAGATCAAAACAGAGAAGAAACAGACTGTGTTTGCTGGGGCTGTGAAGCCCGAACAGGACACTGTGAGTGAAAAGGACCAGTGAGAGATGAAGCTGGACGAGTTTGACTGCGAGAAGATAGGAGATGATTGGATTGAAATTGAACCCTGAACTCGGGATAGTTTAGGGATGTCCACCACATCACAACAAAGAGGTAAACAATACAAAAGGTAAAGATAATCAAAATAACTGACAATTATATTAATGAATAGAAAACACACATATACCAATTGTTACATGTGAGATTATTTTGAAACGAATCAGAAGTGAGATAGTTTGAATCTAGAGCTCAGTGAAAAGATGCATAAATTAAATATGAATACATGAAAATGCAATGAATATATAAGGATGCAATGAAGAAAACAGCTTACACTGCATTTACATGACCACATAACGCAAGGAAGAACACGCTTACATACATGGCATAATTGGTATTTTTGACTAGAAAAAGAGAAATGGGTCGTTTAGGCGTCCGTGATAATAATGAAAATGTTTAGTTTGTTATTTTTAGGGGCAAGCAGACCTGGACCAATTCTCCAGATCCAGGAGTCGGACGAAACTACAGGTTAACATGAATGGATATGTTAAGGCAAGTTTCTGGTTGA
Source organism: Oreochromis niloticus (assembly GCF_001858045.2). Taxonomy (NCBI): domain Eukaryota; kingdom Metazoa; phylum Chordata; class Actinopteri; order Cichliformes; family Cichlidae; genus Oreochromis; species Oreochromis niloticus. Next base: position 35,202,300 of record NC_031987.2, on the reverse strand, counting down.
ATTGTTTACAGTGTCCAGGAACCTGACAGCAAGCCCTAACTGGTGGTGGAAGACCAGCAGGGCTGTGATTTAAGGTGGGGAAGTAAAATTTGGGTTAGTGATTGGGGGACGGAGAAAACTGACTCTTTAACTGGAGAATGGGAAAGTGTCTGTGAGACTGTGAAGCCATATATGCAAAATAGCACACACAAACATACGCAATGAAGATCGGCTTGCTACTTGTATGAGTGATAGAATGGTGTGAATGTTGAATAAACTGATTAAACTAGTTTAAAAGGGTGACTTAGCAGTGCTTTTGCACTGAGTGATCAAAACAAGTGATTAGTATAGAAAGAAAATGAAAATAATTGAATAGTGGCATGAGGTTTAAAAAAAAAAGTATTTCTTTTGCCAAGTTAAATTGTTGAGATATGGCTGAGTATGGAAAAAGTTTGAGAGCTTGTGTGAATGTGGACAGAGGAGCTTGCTGTGTGTGTGTGATTGAGGCCTTAAAGGAGGGGTAGATTGTTCAGAGGTGCAAATTTGATTAGGAGGTTTATAAATTAGTGTTGACACATTGTTGTAAGATCTTAGGCTGAATCTGAGTATGGTAAAGTGCTAAAGGGGATATTGTTGTGTACGAAACGGTGCAGCTTTTGGCGAGGTTTTCAGTGTGTCGAACGGGTGAAATTTCAGATTGTTGAAGATTTTTGAGGTTGTTGTTTTATTTTAATAGAGGAGTTTGATAAACATGGACATGTCTAAAAGGGCCCATAGTTTCTATAACAGTGCACTAGAAAAACCTGTCAGGTGATTTTGTTTTGTACTTTGATGAGCTAATAATCAGCTCTCTTTTTCTCATTTTTGTTCTAAGCAGGCCTGGAAGAGAGTGAACGGACGGCGTTGACAAAATTACCAAGTACGAAAATCAGGTGGGCATTACAGAATTATAATTGATTACAATCAGAGACTGATTGGCGGCAAGTCTCTGTCTAAAAATGGATTGATCGATTCAATCCAGTCAAAAGTATAGAGAACTATTTTCCTAAAAAGGAAAACGAAATAAAACAAATGATTGAGCTCATTTTGCTGATGTGGAGCATCTGATGACGTGCGCAGAGGGCTGCAGATCAGCAAAAATATCATGTGTGAATGCATGTGAGTGAATGTGAGTGATGGGACCAAGAGGGGAAATAAATAAAAGGTTGACAAACAGGACAAGTGGGAGACTTAAATCTGGGGATGCTGATTTTGGGATATTGATGTGTGCGTTGAGAAAATATTTATGGGTTGGATTATGTTATTACATTATAGAATGCTAAATGCTAAAAGGGAAACATTGATGTAACTTAAGTTACCATGAACGGAGGGGACACATGATTAATAACTGTTCTGTGTAAGTTTATTTGGGTTATAACACAGGTTGGATCATCAGTGGAGAAAGTGAGTATAAAAGGTGATGTTCTGGTTAACACACAGCTTTGTTTATAGGACGTTTAAGGATGCAGGCTGTGGATGGAGCCAAGAAAGGATTTGACATGATGATTAATTTGATTTCATTCCTTAAACACAGGTTTGAAGGCCGGAGCATGTATGCCTAATATGATATGACTAACCTTTTTTTTTTTAATTTCCTAAGCTGAGTGAAGGATTTTGAGTTTGTAACACATGAGATGTGTCACAAAAGGGGGTGTTAATATATGCGATTAGCTACATGAAAGTGCTCTTTTAGGGGTACTAAGCAAATGTCTACGTGACCTTTACCTAAAACCTTTGTGATGAGAAACTTGTTACCGACTTGCTCTCTTGTAGAACATACAGACTTAGAAAAGGGGAACCTCAGCTCTGAGTTCTGAGAATAACTCTGTTAAGTGACAGGAAACACGTCGAGACAGCAATATAGGGCAAATATGTTTGAGCTTGTAATTAAATGTGGGACTTGAAAAGAGGAAGCAAATTTGGTACAGGACGTACTTGAGATGATCAGACAGAGAAGGAGAAGGTCAGGAATAGTTTAAACTAGATTGAGAAAGTAAATGGGGTAAAAGGGGGTGTAGCTTCAGGGCAGTTCACAGCCTGGCGTAAACGCAAGGTGCTGTCACACAGCTTAAGTTATTTGGTTGATTTATTTATGACAAATAATAAAAATAAAAAATATACAACACGTTGAGAAATCTTTTTGTTTATTTAGTGTTTACATGGAAGATCTCTCTGAGCTTCTCCTGATGCTACTCCACAAAAGAAGTTATTCATAAGACTATGTCAGCTCCAAAAACAAAACAAACCAAGATAGCAAAAAGGATCTGAATATAATAAACAATAAGAACATACAGAATCAATCTGAACAAAGAACAAATAGTGAAATGTGGATTATTGGGTTTCTCTGTATATATGAGATTTGTAATGGTATCTGCTAATGAAGCTGTAGAGGCCAGTTTATACTCAAACGAGTGCTCAGCCAGACTGAAAAACAGGAAGCTTTAGTGCACAAGGCATATTAATAAACATAGACACAAAAAGAGGAACTCCCCATATAAACACGTTCAAATGTGTGAAGTGTAAAGTACCGAAATAACACTATATAAGTCACAGCTGATGATTCTAATGTTAGAGAGCTCTTGCAACTGGCGTCTGAGCTGTGCAGAGTCTCTCTTAAGACAGGTACTTATGTAGGTTAGCATGAGGTGAGTTAATTTTATACACAATGCGTAACTGTGCTTGTTTAGAGTTGATGTTCCGTCCAAACAGGTTTAAGCTTCACTGGTGAGAGTGTCCAGGTGATACATGTTGAGGGATGATGAGAACATAGCAGTGAATTGCATGCACGCTTACAAACACACATGATTAAATATAGGCCAGGCAAAGGCCTGGACTTGATGCAGCTTTCAACTTTACAGCTCCTAACTTGCAGGAATGGCGTGGAGTGTAATGAATGAATGCAAAACATGCTTACAGACACAAACATGACAGGGTTTATTTTACAGGGTAAGGTGGACCACAGGTTGCTTTGTTTCTGCTTAGCAACTACTGAGGTAAAAGGTGTTAAAGATAAATATGCAATAAGTGAACAGGAAATGTGGAGGTGAGCCGGGTGAAACAAAATGTTGTAGATAATGGAAACTTGTCTAACGGGCATTAACAGTAACCTTGCATGTTATGTATATGCTTGAGGCCAAAAGAGGCGTAAAACCAGATAGAAAACTTTGAAGTGTGCTTTTTAGCGGAGAGTCAGGCTGACATGGGGATGGTGTATTTTACTGGGTGTGTTTAATAAAACTAAAGCGTTGCTCACACACATAAAGAGTATTGAGATTGAATAAAGTTAATATAATGGATAGAGCCCAGAACAGGATAATATATAAGTGAAATCAAATGCAATGTATGATTTCACTTTTATTGGGAAAATAATTAGCCAAGAAATGTGTATTGAACTTCCAAATACATTTAAACTGTGCAACTCTCCGTGGCCATGCAATCAAGCAACTGTTATATATCTGCATTAAACTAGCTAACATAGACTCACCACCACATGATGTTGCCCTGCAGCGGGGGCAGAAAATCATTTGCAAACCAGGGATCTTAGGTTGATTATATATTCTTACTTATGTACACACACACACACAGAAGGGAAAATTTCAAACACAAAAAATAACTTCGCTTACCTGTCAAGCGCAGGAGCAAATAAAAATTCTTTGGGCTCTGTTAAATTTCTTTAGTAAAAGTGTAAAGGCCAAACCTAGAGTCGGCAAACAGGAAAGTCCTGAGTATCAGGAGTTAATAGTCAGGAAACATTCTTCACATTAACGCCTTTATCTGACAAATCATTGACTCATAGATGCAGATAGACATACAAGTGCACATACATCCAGATGTGCATTTAGACATTAAAAGGTAGAGGCATGTACACACAGATTGGCAAACCGGTACAGAGTCTAACTGAAGAGCTTAACAAAGCAGACGTGGCAGTAGGGTTGTGATTTTGCCTGATATGATATTGTGAACCAACTTGAATAATGACAGGAACCTGAGATGAACACAGTAAGTTAGTAGGTGTAGCAGAGAAAGGTTGTTTGTTTTCTATCCCTTACAGGAGAAGATTTCCACTAGAGAGGGACCAGAAAGGAGCAGAGACCACTTAAGCATGAAGTGTTTCAAGTGGGAGCGAGTGTTTTATTGCTGGACCACCTAGAGGACATGAGGTTGTTGTCGGATTTGCTGAGTCAGGGGGCTAGACAGGGTCAGAGCGAAGGTAGTGGACCTGGGATGGTGTAGTGACGTCTTGGAAGACGTCAAGAGAGGGAATTGTAGAATTATAGAATTATTTATGGTTACTGTTCATAACCATCATTTTATCATTGCATTAATTATCATTTATCAAGTGTTTATTGAAGCTGCTGGCATTATGTTATAATTACATTATAGGGGTTATCATAATCAATATTAACATGTTTATTACAGGTGCAGTTATAACTACTTAAAATGATTGAGTTAAATATATGTATCATAACTCATAGCTGAGTACATGGTTACAGTAAAATAGTAGCTGAGCAAAGGCCTGAATGTATTCAGCTTCTTGTGGTATTGAGTTTGCTTAGTTACAGGTGACGGAAGGATGTCCAGTCCATGGTGACCTCAAAGGCTTAGTCATCACCATATTCGGAAGAGTATGCCACAAGGAGGAACTCTGTGTTTGCATTTAATTCTTAAAATACATGAATGTTCTGTACATGCAAATTATGTGCTTGTAAACGCAAGAAGGGGCGTTACAATACCCTGATGTTATAAAAGCAATCTAGAGTGTATTTTGGGTAGAGATGTACAATGTTTTGCAGTTTGCACCTCTCCACGCTGCGTGCATTCATTAAAAATCAATTGTTTGATTGACTCTTCTGGACCATCATTGTTTTACTCTCGTCCTCAATTTCGAACCCGTACACAAGTCAACAACGGTTCAGTGTTGTGCAGCGCTTCACTGTAATGTTGGGCAATCAGCAACACAGAAGAATACCTGAGCCAGCGAGCTGCAGACAGGTGTGAGGTGGGGTACCTGCACCGTCAGAGGGGTGTTACGACCCGTCTAGGGCCAGGCAATAACATGAGTGAGGCACTCGCTTCCCCCCCAAGACCCAAGCAGCCACAGGAAACAAATCCGTTCGTTAATGTGATTTATTTACAAAGTGAGAAAAAAAAAGAGGAACAACAAAACGGGAGTGTCAACACTTCAGGGTGAGCCAAGGCCAAAATAATAAACAAAACAAATCTACACAAATCCTGCACCCCTGACCTTACCAAAACAAAGTCCAAAAATAAAGACATAGTCTGACCTCCTTAACTAATTCAAAACAGGAGAAAACTGGTGATCAAAAGAAACGGCAGCTCACCCCTACCCACTCCACTTACACAACTTTCAAGCCGCACTGCAGCCAGCGGCTGCCACGGTAACACTGCTGGTCATGAGGAGAAATACGAGGACCTCTCCCGCTGTAGCACTCCAGCCTCCTTTTAATGGCGGGTCCTCCAGCTGGAACCAGTCACGTCGGGGCGGTGTATCCATGCACCAATCGGAGCAGGGCCCTGGCACAGCTGAATTACATAAAAAGATACATCACCTGCACAAAACAAACACATGAACATGCAAGTTTGTAACAGGGAGTACCCAACAATGTCGCGGGAGGCAAGCACAGCCTTTTCACACGCGGCGACTGCACGCAGACATCCAGGAAGGCCTGGCTCAGGTCAAACTTAGAAGAATAGTAGGCAACAGGATGAAGCAAATCACCATGTTGCTGTAAAAGAACAGAAGACATGAAACCATTTTTTTGTCCACCATTTGAAGGTATGGTTTGGATGCATCTGGAAGCGCCAAAACAGGTGCTGTGTGTAACAACTCCTTAAATGACACAAAAGCCAACTCAGCCTCCAGTGTCCAGTAAATGTAATCATGTGCAGACAGATTCTTACCATGCACAAGCGCAGCAAGCGGAGCTTCCATGGAAGAATAGTGTGGAATGAAATTTTAACAATGTGATGTGGTTCCCAGGAACGACATCATCTGCTTTTTGGTGAGAGGCTTTGGAATGTTTGTGACAGCCTCAACCCTTTTGGGAGAGATGTGGCGTGAGTTGTGAGAGATCACATGGCCTAAAAATGTGACCCGCTCCCTGTAGTTTGAATTTGCTAGCTTTGTGACCCTTGTGATACAGATGTTTCAACAAGGAGAGAGAATCTGCCCTGCAGTGCTCTTGTGTGGGTGCACACAACAGCAAATCATCCATGTACTGCAACAACACTGTGCACAGGGAAAGAACCAAATCTGACAAAGAATTCTAAGCGCTGCATTATAAATTGTAGGGGACTCACAATAGTCTTGACACAGACGGGTGAAGGTGTAAGGCTTTTTCCGGAACTCGAAAGCAAACCAGAATTGGCTATCTGGATGAACTGGAACAGAAAAGAATGCATTAGACAAATCCAGTGAAACACATAGCATCTGAAAGGATCTGAGATAGAATGGTGTGGGGATTTGGAACTACAGGGGCTCTAGGGATCACAGCTTTATTTACAGCCTGTAATCCTGTACAAATGTCATTCAACAGGCTCATTTGCCCCCCCAATTTTTTTTCACAGGGAACAGTGGAGTGGAGAACTGGAGAAGTTGGGCACGGAACAATCACTCCTGCTTTTAACAAAGCTTCAAAAACAGGCGTGATCCCCTCCACAGCTTCCTGTTTCAGAGGGTTTGTTTTTGATACGGCTGAGAAGAGGACTTAGGAGTTATCTCCACAGGCTCACAGTCTTTAATCAATCCTACATCATATTTGGATGAGGCCTACAGGCTGTCAGGCACCTCTGTCAACAGTGGGTGTGTAAGGTCTGCAGAAGATGCTGTTTTAACCAAACACTGTGAGACAGTTGTGGCTACCAGCTCAACTGAGCGGACACAATGGACCGCACCAAATGTGGAGCTCCAAAACAAACATTTTACATTTAACTTATCATTCTTTACACGGTACCATGTTTCCTCGTATCTGTCATCAGGCCCCTGCGGGGAGAAACACCATGTGCAATGCAGGTCTACATCAGCCATAAAACAATGCTCTGGAGACATGCAAACCTTTGCCGCTTGCACAAAGTGCTCAGCCACCGGCCCACCTCCCAGCTTCCACTCATAAGCAAACGCTGGGATGGGGGCTGTATTTCACCATCGTGTGGTCATAATCTTCTTGCAGTATTGTGATACCCTCTGGACTGAAGATCAAATTTATGTTCAATTTACACATGAGATCTCTGGCCAGCAGGTTGACTGGACACAGATCACACCATAAAAATCCATGCTTAAATTCTGACCCCCGCTCATCGATGCAGGCCAGGAGTGTGGTGAAATTCTCCTTCTGAACGGTCCCTGATGCAGATATGGAGTGTGTGCATCTTCCTCCCAACACGGGTTGCGTGTGAAGGAATCAGATTTCAAAACAGAGTGTGTTGCCCCAAAATCTACTAGAAACTCAACTTCTTGACCACAAACTAACATTTTATAGGTGGGAAAAGGTCTATAAGACTCACTACTAAAATGCACATACGTTCCTTCAGGTGACGGACAAACTCTCTCTAAGTGGGCAATAGCTTGGTGTATTAGCAAGTGTGTGCAAAGCATTCTTCATTGCATTAGCATGTTGTGGAATTAAACAGTTTATTTTACTATTACAATATAATCTGCAGCATTCACATTGTATTAACAACATGGCATATGGCTTTGAGACGGCATTCAGATATTTAAACATACTGGCACCCCATTAACCTTTATTACAGGAGCAGTCATAATCATTTCCTATACACCTTGCATTTTGTGCTTATTTAAAGAGTTGAAGCTCAGTCAGTTAGTTGAAGGTCATAAGCGTTGTTTGGCGCTATGTCCAGACAATCTATTGTGTAAGTGACTTAGGGCGGTGAAAGATTGCCTACACGCCTACAAAACACATATACCATGTTATTCATTATTATCTTTTATTCATTTATATCCTTTTTATTAAGCTTTGAGTAGTGGCAGTTGATTAAAACATTTATTCAACATATTACATATATAGTTTCATTAAGGTTATTACACACATGAGAGTTGGCCTCTGTCCTCACAGACAGAGTGCGTTTGAGATCGAGACACACACACACACAAACAGTAGTTAGACTCATGTTTAGGTAAGAGTTCAAATAATAGTTTGTAAAACCTTGTAACTGCAAAATTATGTCTGCTGTTAAGGTTCAGAATATTGAGGGGAAATCCAAAAATAACCACAGATCCAGGCTGGTGCAATTAGACGGCATTTTAATGAACACATGTGAGTCCGAACGCTGTGCAGATTCAGCGTCGAACTAACTACAGTAGTCAGAACAAAGACTTTATAGGGTTGGCAGTCTTCCTGTTACCAGGCAGACTCAAACAAAGCATACGTCACTCCAAAACCACAAACATTCAGTTAACTTTGAACACAGTCATCGTCTTCGGCTCGGCCCCAGGTGCTTTCTGTCTCCATCCTCGGACGCTCGCCTCCGCTGTCGCTTATCTCTGGGACATCTGGTGTACTTCCTGGAACAGACTAACACGTACGCCTCGACTTAGCAGCCATAAGCAAAACATAATTAAACTCTTGCCTATATAAATGCGTCTATCTAATATGTGTGTGTGTGGGTGTGTGTATGTCTCGTCTGTCTGTGCGTGCACAGATGCTCTCTGCACCTTAGTTGACCTCAACTTAGGCAACCAGGCTAAGGCCATCCTGTGTGTACTGATCTTAACTTATATGTAAAATGTATAAAACAACTGTTTCAATCTAACACAACTACTTAAAGCTTAATCAACGATTAATCAAAGATAAATGCCTAAAAGACACCCTACTCTTAACTTGCACTTCGACTCTGGTTTCAGTTTCACTTCTGCAAAGCACGCCGTTTCCTGTCAGCCTGCAACTCAGTTTTCTCACCCACTGAAGACTTCAGTGTAAGAATATAAAAACATTCAAAAGCCTTTAAAATTATAGATTCAACTCAACAATTTAAAGTGGTTCTTCTGGACTTGTAATAAAGAATAATATGATACCAATATAGTTGAACATCTGAATGCATCTGCCTGCAACATCACTATTAATAATGAAATGGTAATGATGATTATACTAATAGCAGCAAATAATAGCAGTAAAATATTTCTCCTCTTGACACTGCATAAGGGACAGTTTGTTCCAGGAGATAAGCGAGAGTTAGAAGATTAACAGGAAGCACCTGGCCTCGAGACGGAGAAAATGTTCTTTTTTTTTTTTCTTTTTTTTTTTTCTTTTGCCTGTCCCGTTTGGCTCTTTTGCCATCAGAATTATTGTCTAAAGGTGAAGAAAGATGCCCAACGGATTTACTTTACCAAATTGACCATCCCAGCCTTGCCGTAATGGTCCATTTGATTCACCTTTTATTGTTATTTTATTTCACTTGCTGAATACAGGACTGACTTGACTGGGGGAAAGAAAGGGGAGAAAGAAAGAGGGAAAGAAAAACAGCTGAGAAGAGGGACGGGGAAAAAGGGCAAAAAACAAAAACCAACAGAATAAACAGACAAAAAATACATATATCGATCACCTGGATCACCTGTTGAGAAAGAAAAAAGAAAACAAGCAGAAGAAAACGAGAGTAATAGAATAAACAACATCACAATGAAATATGGGAATATGACAGTAAATACTGAATATTAAACATTATTGTGCAGCACGTAAGATCGACAGCGCACAGTGTGCTTTGAGGTAGGAGCCAAAAAGGGTGTAGTTTGTGTGTGTGAGCACCCGTGTGTACACCTGTGAGCATGGACGCGCTTGTTTTTTTGAAAGGTTCGTTCATGTAATGATCTGCTAGAGGGTGTGCCCTCCAGGGCATGAAGCAGGTATGGAGGAGATCAAAACTCTAGACATCCAGAGGCCCCCAGAACACAAGAGACCAAGGAAGACCAACAGAGGGGCAGCCGCGCCACTATCCCAGAAAGAGCTGAGGAGAGTCCCAGATGAGGGGTCACTCAGCAGCCGCGGAGCAGAAGCCAGGGGGGGTTGCAGTGACGTGCCCGTGAGCTCCGCCGGCAGCCAGCTGTGCCTGAGTGACCGAGCCCCAGGCCAAGAGGCTGAGGGCACCCCACCCCGAAGTGGCCCGAGCGAGCCCCAGGCTCCAGGCCCCGATAAGCAGCCACCAAGGAGTGAGCAGGTGGGTACCTGGACGCCCATCCCCGGACACAAAGAACTACCAACGCACCGATGTCTGAGGGCGTCCGCCACCGGCAGGGGAAGTGGTGGGGGGAGATAGGCCTCCAAACCTTGGAGGGCCTGAGATGTCCCCAGAGCGGTGGCGTCTGATACCCAACCTGACATATAGACACAGACATACACGCACACACAGATACAAACATCCATTCCCACCCTCATGCTTTCATATGCAATTACTCAACACTCACCCAACGTGGAGACAGACATAAAGAGACGCTGTACACACAATCACACTCCCCAAGCGTACTCTAAGAACCGGGTCTAGGTACCCTTGCCCCTGGAGGGGGAAACTGCACCCAGACCCAGGTGGTGTTACCCTTTTCCCTGCGGTGGGGAGAAGCAGACCGCCCCGACTCCGCAGCAGCAGGGAGGCCCCACATTCCAGACCCCAGTTGGATGGCCAACTCCTCCTCCTAGCCCCCCCACTCCAGCAGGCCGCAGAGAACGGGGGTGTGAGAAGACTCCAAACCTCCCTCCTCCCGCTCATATGTAGTGTTGATGTATGTGTGTTCTAAGGTGCATTTAAAACCCAGGAGGGCATGGAGCTACCTGCCAGAGAGCAGCAGGTAAGCGCATAGCCCCTCGTGCTAGCCCTCAATGTCTACATGTATTTAAAATTGAGAGGTGGGCAACGACGCCAGGGGTGAGGTGTACACCCTGATGGTAATTTGGATTCCGTGTAGCGTGCCCACCCCCAAGATCCTATATGTATGTGTAATGAGAGTGTGAGTAATGTGAATGTCTAAGTTGTGGGATAAAATTGAGGCAGAGGCAGCCAGAAGGGACGGGGGGGGGGATGCCTCCTCTGCACCCTGGTGACACACCCCTACCCCAAGGCCTTGCATGTGTGGGTGATTGTGGTGGAGCGGGAAGAGGGAGGCAGCTGGAGATGGGGAGGGAAGGAAGGAGGGGCAAGTGACCCCTCCCTGGGGTCAGCTCCCCCGCTGACCCCAGTAGGCACCCCCATACTCTGCAACCCGCCAGGGAAAGGGGGCCCAGGCCCATCCGGACCGGGGCCCAGTGCAGCAGCGCCGCCCGGCCCCACAGAGCCCGGGACAGTCCACCCAACCCCACCACAGAGAAAACTACACCCACCCCATCATCCACTCATCTTCCAGACTACACAAGACAATAGACGGCCAGGCTGAGATCTTCCTCCACCTCTCCTATATCTCCCCCTCCACCTCTCCTGTATCTCCCCCTCCTGCAGAGAGAGTTCCTGAAGAGAGGAAAGCTCCTGCAAGATGTGACAACCTCCCCCACCAGCTGAAGAGCCCCCAGGTGGCTCGATGCACCGGCGCCACCCTGCGCCAGGGCTGGGCCCCCATACACCCACCCGCCCACAACCCCAGCAACATACCAACCAGGACCCAAGCCCCCGAGGCCCGGCCAGGGCCCCAGCCCAGAGACGGAGCGCCCCCAGAACCTCACGCCCGTCCCGGACCCACCCAGGGGCAGCCAGGCTAGCAGGTCAGTAACCCACGTCCGTCAGCAAAGACCCTCCCCTAGCCCCGCTGCATGCAGCCACGAGGAAACCGTCAGCTAAGAGCCAACAGAGCCCCTAATTGGCCATGACGGCTACCCCGGGTTGAGCCCCCCAAGGAAGATGCTCCTGGGGAACCCCACGACGCCCTAAGCCTGTCCCTACCCCCACACCCATCACAACAGTGAAGGTGGGACCAAACTATGACCCCCCACCCCCACTAGGTGATGGAGCTGATCAAAGGAGCTCAGAGCAATTGATCTGATGTGGTGGCAGAGGCTGTATCAAGACTAATGTAATCTAATAGATAATTTCTATATTGGTTAGAATTAAGATTATTTTTATTTTTCCAGTTCATGAGGACTGTTTTCTTGGCTATGCATAGGGCAGTGAAAACCATATGGGCTATATTCTTTTCTGAAGTGACATTATCTAAGCTGCCCAGCAAACACACTAAAGGGGAAGTTGGAATGTTACATTTCATACACTTTGATAAGTCTTCACATATCTCGCGCCAAAACTTCTGAACTGGTGGACAGAACCAAAGACCGTGGATATAATTGTCCGGTGAATTGGTTTGGCAGTGTGAGCAGTTGTTGGTAGACGTAAAGTCCATCTTGAACATCCGATGACCTGTATAGTGCACTCTATGTAGTATTTTGTATTGAATTAATTGAAGACTGGGATTTCTAATTAGATGAAAGGTTTTTAAGCAAATCTGAGACCAGAAGTTTTGGTCTAAGTTAACTGATAAATCCGCTTCCCATTTTGCAATAGGAAGTGATATTGATTCATCTGTTTTAGAAAGCATTCTGTATATTTTGGATAGTAATTTGGGGGTTTTAAGGGTAAGAAATTGAACCACACTTGGTGGTGTTTGTAGTTCAACTTGACCCGGTTTAAATTTCTTTTTTATTATGGATTTAATTTGTTGATATTCTAAAAATCTTTTCTTGTTGATCCCATATTGTGTAACTAGTCTGTCAAATGAAATAAATTCCGTTCCTTCTAGTATATGTTCTAAATATTTGATTCCTTTACCACTCCAATCTGGAAAGTTTATCATATTATTGTTTTGTAATATGTCAGGGTTGTTCCAGATAGGTGTACGTTTGCATGGGATTAATGAAGACTCTGTCAACTTCAGAAACTCCCACCATGCTGTCAGAGAAGAGCTGATGTTGACGCTTTTGAAGCATTCATGTCGTTGGATGTTTAAGCTGATAAATGGTAGATCTAAAATCTCTAGATTATTGCAAAGTGCTTTTTCTACATCTAGCCAAGGTTCATCTAAGAGGGTATGTTTTAGCCATCATGAGATAAACTGAAGCCTGTTGGCTAAGAAGTAGTGCTGAAAGTTAGGTAGTTCTAATCCTCCTTTATCCTTGGTCTTTTGTAGTGTTTTTAAGCTTATACGTGGGGGCTTATTTTTCCAAAGAAGAAGAAAATGTTCCTTTTAAATGTGTCAGAAGTCGTCAACAGAACATTTGTGGTTTTGAAACTTATGCATGTATTGTACCTGCTTGACGCAAGAGGGGGCGTCCAATCCTGATGTTATAAAAACAACTGCTTGTGTAGTCTTAGGCAGAGATCGATGCTGGTGTGGGCAGTGTTCATCTCCCCACGCGTGTGTTCAGTAAAAATCATTGTTTGACCAACTCTTTCGGACAATTGTTGTCTTTGTGCTCATCCTCAATATTTGAACCCGCAACAATGTGTATATGTTTGTGCGTTACATCGCTGTGTTAATGGCGTCATGGGCAAACCACAGCCTACAGCTTCTTTTGGAGTCCCATCCTCAGTCCGCCTCAACCCAGTTTTCCCTCCCTCCTTTGGCCCTCCGTGTTCTCCGGTTGGGACAGTCTTTCTTCCAATGCCCTTTTTTTTTGCCAAAGTTGGCAGTGCTTGCGGTCACTCACTGGTATCCACCCACAGCCAACTTTTCCCCTGCCCCGTCCTCTAACATTTTCCCTTTCTCTGGGACCTGTGTTCCCTCTTGCCACAGCATTATAAAGTGTCGGTGCCACATTATGCAAATCAGCACCTTGCTTCTCTTCCTTCGCTGTTTTCTTTGCGTCCACCGCTTCTGGGCGTGATGGACATGACGGCGTAGTTCGGCCACCCTCGGCTCGTCCTCAGCCCCGATATATGATTGCTTCACCTTGGCCGCTACATGTTTCTGCAGAGGTGGCTCTCATAAGGATCAGCTTCTGCTCCGTCCATGTTCGGGGGCTTAACCATGCCGCTATTACCTTCAAATGTGGGCATAAGGCGGTGAAAAATGTTGTCCACTGACTAATCTTTATGTTGTTTGCAGGTGTTTATTTTCACCATGTCCACTTTGTCAGGAAAGGCTTGTCGCAAAGCCACATTCAAATTAGCTATGGCATCCCGATAGACTCAGTTTGCATCGTCTGTCCACACCAGGTGTGTAATACGGAGATCAGGCGCTGGCAGACTTTGGGAAATCTTCTGGAGGTCCGCAGGCACCATCTTTGTTGCAACTGCCCTGCGGACCTCCACGCCCATGGGTCTATACTCCTGGCAAAAAATTAGTAACTGCTCACCAAACTTTGCCCCGGAAACAGTCTGGTCTGGCAGGAGAGACGTGGCATTCTTCACATCCAAAGCTGTCCATGGTCTGTGTACCAAAATGGGCCCCGCTGGCCCTGACACTTCAACCACTGGCATTTGCGGAGTAGTTCGTTCTTTCTTCTCCCTGGGCCTCAGAAAGTATCTCATGCCTCCTGGGGTTTCAACTTTGTCTTCCACCTTATCATCTTCATTGCTGTCATCCCCGTCGCCCCGTTTATGTTGAGGTCGTTGTCCTGCTGGAAGGTGAACCTCCGCCCCATTCTCAAGTCTTTCGCAGACTCCAAGAGGTTTTCTTCCAAGATTGCCCTGTATTTGGCTCCATCCATCTTCCCATCAACTCTGACCAGCTTCCCTGTCCCTGCTGAAGAGAAGCACCCCCAGAGCATGATGCTGCCACCACCATATTTGACAGTGGGGATGGTGTGTTCAGAGTTATGTGCAGTGTTAGTTTTCCGCCAGACATAGCGTTTTGCATTTTGGCCAAAAAGTTCCATTTTGGTCTCATCTGACCAGAGCACCTTCTTCCACATGTTTGCTGTGTCCCCCACATGGCTTGTGGCAAACTGCAAACGGGACTTCTTATGGTTTTCTGTTAACAATGGCTTTCTTCTTGCCACTCTTCCATAAAGGCCAACTTTGTGCAGTGCACAACTAATAGTTGTCCTATGGACAGATTCCCCCACCTGAGCTGTAGATCTCTGCAGCTCGTCCAGAGTCACCATGGGCCTCTTGGCTGCATTTCTGATCAGCGCTCTCCTTGTTCGGCCTGTGAGTTTAGGTGGACGGCCTTGTCTTGGTAGGTTTACAGTTGTGCCATACTCCTTCCATTTCTGAATGATGGCTTGAACAATGCTCCGTGGAATGTTCAAGGCTTGGGAAATCTTTTTGTAGCCTAAGCCTGCTTTAAATTTTTTCAATAACTTTATCCCCGACCTGTTCCTTAGACAACCTCTGAGGCCGTCACAGAGCAGCTGTATTTGTACTGACATTCGATTACACACAGGTGCACTCTATTTAGTCATTAGCACTCATCAGGCATGTCTATGGGCAACTGACTGCACTCAGACCAAAGGGGGCTGAATAATTACGCACACCCCACTTTGCAGTTATTTATTTGTAAAAAATGCTTCGAATCATGTATGATTTTCATTCCACTTCTCAAGTGTACACCACTTTGTATTGGTCTTTCACGTGGAATTCCAATAAAATTGATTCATGTTTGTGGCTGTAATGTGACAAAATGTGGGAAAGTTCAAGGGGGCTGAATGCTTTTGCAAGCCACTGTATACAAAAGTGCTAAACACCCTAAACAGAACAGCACATTAGCTATCCGGCCTTTTTCTTGTGGTGCAAAAGTGCTAAACACCCTAAATGGAAGTTTTCCTCTCGGTGCTCTGTCTGAAGAAAAAAAAAAACACCTCTCCAAATCAAAAAACAGCTCACCGTTGCAGAACCCTTGCAGTCTCTCTCTTGGTTCGTTAAAAATCCCCGCATATGTGAGTCGCTGAAGCACATCTCACAGTTCCCCCTTTTTCTTTTCTCTTTTGTTTTTTTGTCTTAAAAACAAAAGAACGGTGGGACTGAGGCAGTTTCGCCCCAGGATGGCCAGTTACTGCGTGCCCGTAATTCAGTGAAACTCACCTGAGGAATCCTGCCCGACAACGCCAAATTGTTGTGGAAAATCTTAAATGAAGTTGCAACCACCAGGTGAGTGTGTCTTTGAAGTGAGGTTTATTAAAGTAAAAGAAAAGGAAAACACTGCAGTGGAGAAAATGTTCAGATCAAACACCAAGCAATTTTCTGAGGAAGGACACCGCCCTGAACCATTTTATACCTTCCCAGAACACTCTCAAACAAAGAACATTCCACAGCACATCATGTATCTCTATACCTTCAATCCAGCTCATCTACCGACCCACTCTAAGAAAAGTTACGACCACCCGTCACCTCTGGAGAAGAAGGATGTTTGGAGATCTTGAAGTTTACAATGCACCCTCTGTGAGGCTGTAATAAAACCTGAGATCCACTTGTGATAACGTTCAAAATGCATGTATACAATTGGTGTCAGGAGTGATCATGCTATACTAAAGTGAACAAGCGATGTTACTATTACCAACGTGATATGATTAAAACATGTGATTAATACATAAAATAAACACATTTCCAGTACAGTTGTTTAAGAAGAGGGGGAAGTTTTAGGAGTGACAGCAAGAGAGAGAGAGAGAGAGAGACAGGGAGAGAGAGAGAGAAAGAGCAGAAAAAAGAGAGAGAGCGAGTTTTGAGATGTGAGAGATTTGTGACATTTGGCATGTTTGGAGTGTTTAGTTAGTGTGTTGTGTTGTGTAGTTAGTGTGTAGTGTAGTGGATAGTTTTGTGTTGTGTGTCAAAACAATGAGGCAACTGCTGAATGTTACAAGTGCTGCCAAAAAGCCAACAAAAGCAGATTACAGCGTAAATGGTGTCTCCAGGTAGAAGACCTACACATCAAAATAAAGATAAGAGAGAACTAAAATGTGTATTTTAATAGAGGAAAAAGTTAGGACATCCTATCCTCTAATAACTAGTATTGCCCCATTTGGCTGATATAACTTCAGTGAGATGCCTTTTGTAGCCTTTTACCTAGTCTCTGACATCAGTGAGAAGAAAGTTTGCCCACTCCTCAATGCAGAATTCTTTCAGCTGTGAGATGTTTGAGGGATTTCTTGCATGTACAGCCAATTTCAAGTCACCCCACAGCACTTCAATTAGATTAAGATCAGGGCTTTAACTTGGCCATTCCAGGACTCTCCACTTCTTAGTTTTAGCCAGTCCTTGGTGGATTTGTTGGTATATTTGGGTCATTGTCATATTGCAGTTTACAGTTCCCCTTCGGCTTTGATTTTTTTTTTTTCACATGTTCTTCAGGCACCCTCTGATACATAGTTGAATTCATGACGGATTCTATGATAGTGAGCTGGCCAGGTCCTGCTGCAGCAAAGCATCCCCAAACTATGATACTGCCACCTCGATGCTTCACAGTTGGAATGAGGTTCTTTTCTCGGAAGGCTGTATTTGGTTTATGCCAAACATGTCTACTGTTCTGGTGTCCAAATAATAAAATTTTTGACTCAGCTGTCCAAAGAACTTTATTCCAGAAGTCGCCGTCTTTGTCTACATTTGCTCAGCCAAACTTAATGCTTCTCTTAGAGAGCAGGTTTCCTCCTTGCACACCTCCCATGAAAGTCAAACTTGTGTAGTCTCTTCCTGATTGTAGAGTCATGCACTTTCCTATTGACAGTAGCCAGAGCCTGCTGTAGTTCCTGTGGTGACATTTTATAATTTTTGATTACTTCTTTGAGCATCATGCGGTCTGCTCTGGGAGTGAATTTGCTTGAATGGCCAGACCTTGGCATGGTGGCAGTTGTTTTGAATGTCCTCTGCTTGTAAACAATTTTCTGGATGGTGAAATGGCTGATGTCAAATTATTTTGAGATCTTTTTAAATCCCTTACCAGACTCATAAGGGGCCGCAATCTTTAAATCTCACCTTGGCGTCACTTCACCCCAACAGTCAGGAGTACACCAAAATAAATCTGAGGTTTAAATAGGCAAGGCTCCTTTAAAATGCTGAGTAACGATGTACTAATGATGTGCACCTGACATGAAACACCCGTGTGTGATTTTAATCATTTTAAGTGGGATGGTTCCATGTTCTCCAGCACACGGCTGCAGCTTTTCACCGGCGTCACCCACACACACAAAAAAAACCCAACAACAACAACCTCAGGTCCTGGCACACTCTTTTATGCAGGGGAGGTGTGATGAGCTGTTGTTGCTCCGGTGTGTCTCAGCTTCCCCTGCCGCTGCACCCAAGCCACACCCCGCCACATACCCCCATCGCCCAACCTAGACCAGGGTGCTGTCCGACCTAGCCAGATGGTGCACTGGCCTCTGGCGAGGACGCCATTGAACCGGTTGGCATGGTGGCCTCTCACTCAGGCAAAGCAGGTCCTTCCCGCGCACTGACCACCGGCTCAAGTAGAGAAGGTTCCTCCCGCTCTCCTTAACCCCGACTCAGCCTGGGCAGATCTCTCCATTATACAGACCTCCGGCTCGGCATGAGCAGGTCCAGACGGTGCGGAGATCTCTGACTTGGCCAGGGTAGGTTCCTCCGGTGCGCTGATCTCCAGAATAGGGTAAGGGTCACCTCCCTCTCCCATGTAGCTGAGGGATGTTGGTGGGGCCGGCGGCAGTGTCGGCCAGGAAACTGTCCCAAGCTGCCAGAGTCCCTATCAGCTGCATCCGGTCCTGCAGCTGTTCCACCTGATGGCAAAACACTGCTCCCTCTGTGTGGCCATGGGCTCGGCAACCATTTGGGCCAGCACTTGGGCCCGGCGACTGGCTGACCCGGTTGTGGTTCCGCCATCCCAGCACCTGGGTTTTGGCACCTTGCGGGTGAGGCTTGATGAGCTGATGGAGGTCTGGTGTGTCTCAGCCTCCCCAGCCACCTCGCCTAAGACACACCCCGCCGCAGTAAGTTATCCAGAAAAGTTGGAGCAACAGCTTTCAAGGCTTCATCAACTTCCATTGCTGCAGAACAGCTTTAAATTGTTATTATATACTGTATACACACACATACAAAAAGAAAATCACCTCTCGCCTCTGTGGGTGGTCAATCCTTTAAACTTCGGTCCTCTACCAGAGGCCTGGGAGCTTGAGTGTCCTGCACAGTATCTTAGCTGTTCCTAAGACTGTGCTCTTTTGGACAGAGATCTCCGGTATTGTTCCTGGGATCTGCTGGAGCCACTCGCTTAGCTCGGAGTCACTGCACCTAGGTCTCCGATTACCACTGGGACCACTTTTACCTTCACCCTCCACATCTTCGCGAGCTCTTCTCTGAGTCCTTGCTAGTTCTCAACCTTCTTGTGTTCCGTCTTCCTGATATTGCTGTCATTCAGTATCACTAGATCTATTGCTATGGCCATCTTCTTCTGCTTGTCCACCACCACAATGTCTGGTTGGTTAGCCACCACCATTTTCGCCGTCTGTATCTGGAAGTCCTACAGGCATTACCTGTTAACAGGCAGCACGGTGGCACGGTGGTTAGCACTGTTGCCGCACAGCAAGAAGGTCCTGAGTTCAATTCCACATCAGGCCGGGGTCTTTCTGTGTGGAGTTTGCATGTTCTCCCCGTGTTTGCGTGGGTTCCCTCAGGGTAATCCGGCTTCCTCCCACCGTCCAAAGACATGCAGCTTGTGGGGATAGGTTAATTGGATAATCGAAATTGTCACTAGGTGTGAATGTGCGAGTGAATGTGAGTGTGAATGGTTGTCTGTCCCTGTGTGTTGGCCCTGCAACAGACTGGCGACCTGTCCAGGGTGTACCCTGCCTCTCGCCCTATGACAGCTGGGATAGGCTCCAGCGCCCCCCGCGCCCCTGAAAAGGATAAGCGGCAGTGAATGGATGGATGGATGTTAACAGGTCCACTCATTCAACCACTGATAGTCTGCTTTCCCTGATCAGTTCAGCTTGTCTGGAAATACTGGATTCCATTGCTCCTATTATCACCAGGTATCTAAAATCTAAAACCCAACCATGGTTGAATAATGACACCAGGGAACGCAGACAGGCATGTAGAAAAGTGGAAAACGGACTGACTCCAGGTGTTGTTTGAGGCACTTAGAGAATCCCTGTCAAGTCACCAGAAAGCTGTAAGAGCAGCAAAAACAAAATAATTTTCCAAGATCATGTCCAATGACTATCTAAAACCTCAGATTTTATTTGGTATTATAAACAGTTCTTAATCCTCCTACTACTGATCCTCATATAGCAGTGAACATAACAAGCGAGAATCTACTGAAATTCTTCATTAATAAAACTGTAGACATTAGGTCTCACATCATTCCTCCCATTTCTGACCCATGTGTTTATACTCCAACTTCGGCTGTTTTTGACCACTTTGAGCCAGTATCCCTTTCATTACTTAATGAAGTACAGTGGAACCCCGACTTACGAATACCCCACTTAACGAAAAATTCAAGTTACGAAGGCACTTAATGGCAATATATATCTGCCCGTGTTACTGCAAAATGCCCGAGTAACGAAATCCGCTGGCTCTGATTGGCTGAGCCCAGAATGCCTACAATGCCCACAATGCCTTCCGAATCATGTGACAACCCCCTTGGCTTTCGTACTTGTGCTTCGCTGTTCCACTTGAACGACGTATTGTTGTTGCAGTTAGCAATTAGCCTATAGCCTATTGTTCACTCAAAAGGCGTGCTTCAACTTACGAAAATTTTAGACTTACGGAAAACCCTCGGGAACAAATTAATTTCGTAAGTCGGGGTTCCACTGTAGTTAGAAACTTGAAACCTTCAAAATCTACCCTGGATATCATTCCACCTAGCTTACTGAAAGATGTTTTTGACACTATTGGTACATGTCTGCTTTCTATTGTCAGTAGCAGTCTTCAGTCTGGATCTGTTCCTTCTGACTTTAAACATGCTGTGGTGGAACCCATCCTGAAAAAGCAGAATCTGGACCCAAAAGTTCTATCAAAATTACCGTCCAATCTCTAAATTGTCCTTTTTGTCAAAAGTTCTGGAGAAAATTGTCCTTTTGCACCTCCAGACATTTTTAGATCAACATGACATTGGTGAACTATTCCAGTCTGGTTTTAAAACACACCACAGCACTGAAACCGCTCTTTTAAAAGTTTCTAATGACCTTTTACTGACTCTGGAGATTCTGCTATTTTAATATTATTAGACCTCAGTGCTGCTTTCGACACAGTAGATCACAGGATTCTTATCAGTCGAATGGAACAATGTGCTGGAATTAAAGGGCTTGCTTTGGAATGGTTTAAATCCTACTTATCTAATCGTATTTTCTCTCTTAGATTCAGAGACACATTGTCTCCAAGGACCATACTTTTTTTGCGGGGTCCCCCAGGGCTCTATCCTTGGTCCAGTCCTATTTTCAATTTACATGCTTCCGTTGGGTCGCACAGCGCCTGGTGTAGCCCCATTGTTCTCGTGGTGAAGAAGGATGGGTCTATACGGTTCTGTGTCGACTATCGTAAAGTGAATGAGGTGTCACAGTTTGATGCTTATCCCATGCCCCAGCTCCACGAGCTCCTGGACCGGTTAGGCACGGCCCGTTTTTTCACAACACTGGATTTAACCAAGGGCTACTGGCAGATTCCCATGTCTGCAGAGTCCAAGGAGAAAACGGCCTTCTCCACTCCATATGGTTTATACCAGTTTGTCACACTTCCGTTCGGCTTGTTCAGAGCCCCTGCCACCTTTCAGCGCCTCATGGACCGGGTGCTGCGTCCACACACTGCGTATGTTGCCGCCAACTTGGATGACGTGATCATCCATAGTGACACCTGGGCGGAGCATGTGCAGCGGGTGGCTGCGGTCCTGGAGTCCCTGAGGCAGGTGGGGCTCACGGCCAACCCGAAGAAGTGTGCGGTTGGACGGAGAGAGGTTCAGTATTTGGGGTACCACTTGGGGGGCGGGCAGGTGCGTCCACAGGTAGAGAAAATGGTGGCTCTAGCATCCTGCCCGCGCCCCAAGACGAAAAAGGAGGTGAGACGGTTTCCTGGGGCTGGCGGGTTACTACCGCCATTTGTGGAGCTGACCAGCCTCTTGACCGATCTCACCCGCAAGGGTGCTCCGGATCTGGTCCAGTGGACGGGGCCGTGCCAGGCAGCATTTGTGCAGGTGAAGAAAGCTCTCTGTGGAGAGCTGCTGCTCCACACTCCTGACTTTTCCCTCCCTTTTGTTCTGCAGACTGACGCCTCGAACAGAGGGCTGGGGGCCGTTTTGTCCCAGCAGGTACGGGGGGTCGACCGGCCCGTGCTCTACGTTAGCCGGAAGCTGTCCGAGCAGGAGAGGCGGTAAAGCACTGTGGAGAAAGAGTGCTTGGCTATCCGGTGGGCGGTTGACTCCCTTCGCTATTACCTCCTGGGGCGCTCATTCACCCCCTGCTCCGACCATGCCCCGCTGCAGTGGCTCCACCGCATGAAGGATGCCAACACCCGGATCACCCGGTTGTATCTGGCTTTACAGCCCTTTAAGTTCAAGGTGGTCCATAGGCTGGGGGCGCAGATGGCTGTGGTCGATTTCCTTTCTCGCTCGTGAGGGGGGGGAGTAGGTTCGGCCGGATGGCTCCCCGGCCTCACTCAGGCGGTGGGGGTGTGTGGCAGAGGTGTGGTCCCTGGTGTAGCTGCAGGGCAGGGGTGGAGCGATGAGCTCAGCGGGGTGGTACTGGGAGGCAGGTGAGCCACCGGTGGTGGCGATTGTGTCATGAGTGTCTTCCTTCTGTGTGTCTATATAGTGACGGCAGAGTCGAGTGGGAGGCTGGCTGGACCGGGACGAGCTGTCACGGTGCATTGTTATTATAAATAAAAAACGTGATCGTGAGCAAAAATGGTGTGTGTGTGTGTGTGTGTGTGTGTGTGTGTCGCATATATCACAGCGACCCATGGCTTCATCTCATCTCGCCTCGACTTCTGTAATAGCCTCTACTCTGGTGTTACCTCTTCATCAATTGGCCGACTGCAGCTAGTCCAAAATGCTGCAGCACGGCACACACAAGCGAGATCATATATCTCCTATACTTGCATCACTACACTGGCTGCCAGTCAGCTTTCGAATTGACTTTAAGATCTTAACACTTGTTTTTAAGACGTTGCATAAACTAGCCCCTACATATCTTGCTGACCTTCTAACCTGGTATTCTCCCCCAAGATCCTTGAGGTCTTCAGACCAAATGCTTTTGGTTGTCCATAGGTCCAGATTAAAACATAGATGAGACGGGGAATTTGTCATGACTGCCCCCAAACTGTGAAATACATTGCCTTTGCATATCAGGTCCTCCCCAACACTGGATACTTTTAAAATCTGTCTGAAGACTGGTTTTTATTCTCTGGCCTTTGATTCATCATGAGTTTGTTACTATTATTCTTTTTATGATTTTATTCTCTTCTAAAACACTATTCTATTTTTCTTTGTTTATGTCTTCTGCTTTGTCCATGTTATTGTACAGTACTCTGTTCAACATTTGTTGTTTTTAAAAAGTGCTATATAAATAAATTTGAACTTGAACTGTTTATGTCTGTTAGTATTTGAGTATAGCAATCTACATCTAATACTACTTTACATTACTTTACTGTATACAATAAAGTCTAAAACACAAATATGTGATGCTAATTATAAGATATTAGCCTTAACAAATCCTAACGCAATCTTATATCAGACAAGAACAAGACAAAATTCATCTTCAAAAAGTCCAGTAACTGGTCTCTGGATTTCTCAGATGTTTACAGACTGTTGTTAAAAGAAGACGAAATGCTCCACTGTGGTAAACATAGCCTGCCCTTTTACATTTTACACAGCATGTCATGTTTTGGGAATTGGTTTTCTATCTTATTTTCCATAATCAGAAGCTATAAAACTGTTTTTAAATGACCTGACTAAGGTCATTAATTAAACATTAGCTAATGACTAATTAAACACTAGCTAATGTGTGATGGGATGTGGGCTAGATTGTCAGTGCAAAATCACAAAACTAAACAACAATCATAATATTGATACAATGGAAAATGTAATTGTACAGAACTTGTCTCCAAACACATATCTGTTTGTTTCAGTTTCAACTTCAACTTTTTCGCCACTATTAATAACCACTGAGTTTTACATAACACACAGAGACATGCACACCTACATGCACGCACGCACACACACATTATTATTAAGAGTCTCACCAGGCTCTAAACAGTTTGTGTGTAGCCCTTTAATTGCTGCTAATGACTGTTTGACTCTGTAGGTAATGACTGTTTTCCCACATGCTCTCATTAGTGATCAAATGATGACAGTGCTCAAATTAGAGGTGTTAAATGTTAATGTCAGTCAAAGCAAGGTGGGATATCAAAGGATGATGCAACTCTTGCTAAGTTGTCCAATGAAGTTAAGAGTATTTAAGTTTTAAGGTTTTTTTGTTTTTTTGTTTGGGGGGGTTTGTGTCTGTGACCCAGCATTTGTGTTGGAATTTTTCAAATGTTGTTAATTTATGACTGTTTTGGTTTTTAGGAATGGTTAATTAGTTCCCTTGAGTGTTGCCTTCCTGTTCCTCCAGTTTTGTCTCTGGTTTCCCTAGTGTCTTCCATGTTCTCTAAGTCACATCTTTATGTCTGTTTAGTTTTGGTTTTTGTTTTTTTTTTGTAAAATTCATCTGTTTGAGTCCTTTTTTTTAGTGTGTTGGTGATTTCCTGTTTTCATTTTGGACTAAGCACTTGTCCAGTGCTTAGTCCGCAAGGATATTTGGTATGTCCACATGCCAAATATCCTTGGGCAAGATATAACGCTAGTCTCTACATGCATCCACTGAATTATGAAAGTGTGTGATTGGTACATTGAAGGGTTGCTGAATGAGGCATGTAGTATAAAGTGCTTCAAGTGCCCTGGGAGAGTAGAAAAGTGCTATATACAAATCAGTCCCGTTACATTTTTAATTCTTTAACACACATGGAATCACAGCTTAAGAAACTGAAATCTCAGCTCCCTTATTCCTGCAGGACTTCACCCAGTTGACTGCAGCCTGTAATCTTAAGTGTTAAGGCTGCTGCTTTATTCCAATTACTGTCATCACTGGCTTGTATTTAAGCATATTTGTGTAAGCTGTGAGTCAGGAGGTAGAGCACATCATTTACAAATCAAAAGGTTTGTGGTTCAATCCTTGGCTTCTCTAGAAAACTTATGTTGAAGTATTACAGATAAAGCCACTTAAAATGACCATGATGGATCCCTTTTGGAATCCTAACCGATTCTCAGGCTGATGGGTGGCCATAACGATATCCTCTGCCCATGATGTGGATGATGCAACCATGAGTAATAACTCCCCTAAGCGGCATTAAGGAAAACCTGTCTTGTTTACTCCAGGGGAAGCAGTGTGGAGGCGCATTCATTTACACGCTTGCTACACTATATATTTATACCTTTTAAATTTGTTCAGGGATTTTATAATTATGATACAATCCGCATTTCTATTAAATATTGATATAGATATATGTTTGCAGCAAATAAAATACAGATTGTGTACACCGAACAAACCATACAGAAAGTGATGTGTGCATTCTGTGGTTATTGCTGACTTGTGTTCCTGAACAAAAAAGCATAAAAAATAATTTCATTGCACTGCAATGTTCCTATGTAAAATGCAAAATTCATATTTAAACACATTCCCATTGCGCAGTAACACGAATGTGCATGTATTCCTCCTAGCAGGGCTGGACTGGGACAAAAAATCGGCCCGGGCATTTTGACTAGAGACCGGCCCACCAGGTAATAAAGCCATAAAGCCTTTGAATGAAACGCTGTTGTGACAGTGATGTACACTGTCTTGTTGATATATGTATGATTTCGATACATTTTACATCAGATGAAAACTTTGGTTGTAAGATTCAGATAATTACTTATTAAAAGCGAGACATTTTAAATGAGAATAAGAAAGAAAAGTATTTCTTTGTGCCCCCTTTTCCCAGTTAATGCCCTATCTGGCCCCCTGGCAAAACTTTGCTAGATCCGCCCCTGCACAGTTACCAGCTATCAGCTACACAGAAAAGGATCCTGGTGTTATTTGTCTCTCAGAAACAGTTCATAACTTCCCTTCATTCATGTCACCTAAAAGGTAAACCTGTTTCTGCATCACCAGTTCAGCTCTGATGATTCAGTAAGGACATCTCCTGGTTTCATCTTCATGTTTCCCTCTCACCACATATCCAAACCGACATCATGACCAGCAGCTTTACAGCTGTGGCTCCAGCAAACATCAGATGATACTAGAAATTAATATTAAATAAATTCTAACAACAGCTGATCAAGCTTAAACGTGCTGCTGTTGTTTAGCGCGACATCCACTGGTTTCCTCTTTCTGGCGCAAAGTGGGAGATAAACAAACAAGAGAAAAGCCGATCAGCTGATCATTGCTCAGTTTCATGGTTGAAGAGGCAACAGGAGAGGGAGGGGGGAGAGAATGAGAGGAGAAGAGGCAGCTGTGCAGCGTCAAGACGCAGAATAAATCCAGCTTCATGTCTTTTTCCATTCTAGCTGAAGTCCGGGACAAACTGTTCCTTCTCAGCTCAATACGAAACGCGTAATATTTTCTCTGAATACGGGACGATTCCGTCTTTTTACAGGAGGGTTGGCAACTCTAGTAATTAATCTTATGAATAAAATAGAGTTCACTATCAGTAACATCATAGCACCCACCCAGCTGTATAGAAACTCCGTCATGCTAGCTAGCACGCAGTACGAGTTATTGTAACTGACTGTAAAAAGTCAGCATAACGAAAATAAACTCCACCTAAACTTGGTTTATATCTGACCCGGATAGACTGCAGGTCATAACTTCTTACCTGAAGTTCAGTTCACCTGACACTCGGACCGGCGGCCGCCTCGAGTCTCTCCTCCTCCTTCCTCCCCTTTCCCTCATCCACCTGCTGCCTCTGTGGAAGCTCTGTGTCGCGAGATCAATCAAATGCAGACCAGAAAACAAACGACGGAGGCTTCCAGAAAAGTGCAATCAAGCGGTGAGTTTATTAGCACAGGAGAAGAAATATCAGCATATGTCTTCTGACAAAAATACACTGAATGCTGATTTTATAGCATAGAGGATTTACGCCCCCACGTACGTCAATTACAGGTCAAAAATACATTGTTTACAGACAAGGGTACATCTTGTACATCTTTAATAACTATAAACAGACATATAACTTCTCTTTTCTATAACACTTGCCTTTTAAGGTAATAAACTTTAAGCTTCAGGGTCTCTAAGGGCTAATTATTGACCCTCGTCATCAATCACTAAGTAAACTAAAGTGCAGCAGGTCTCAAAGAGAAGCAGAAGACACTTGGGCCTTCGCTCAGGCCTGTTGCTAGATTTATGTGTACTGTAAGCATGTATGCAATCAACCTTCTATGTTCTCATCTTCCCTCAACATGTATCACCTGGACACTCTCACCAGTGAAGCTTAAAACCCTCTTGGATGGAACATCAACTCCTAATCAGCACAAATCTGCAATGTGTATAAAATGATCATACCTAAACCTGTGAATAGAAAGGTCAATGTGATGACAAACATCTTTAATGCAATATGAACCCTGTAAGAAATATTACTGATAAAATAATGCTGTAAAACATGTTATGAATGCATTTATCATAAGGCAGGTTAAATGGCAGCAAGAAAAGAATTTCTGAATCTCCACATCCGCCATAGCCACCACCAAACAACTGAGTTATTTTTACACATTTGCCAGCATCTGGCCAATCCACCACCTCTCATTGTTTATACCATTAAAAAAACAAACAAACAAAAAAAAAAAACATCGCCCCATAAAAACGAAAAATCACCATGGGCCCACCGGGCAAATGCCTGGTATGCCTGATGGCCAGTCCAGCTATGCCTGCTAGTAATATGTAGCGTTTTGTTCTAAATATTTCTGATGAATAATAACATCAGGGAAATGCTACTATAGGAGTTATCCAGAAAGGTCTGGCACCGCACTTAAAACCCTTGTGTTGTCCTCAGGTCAAAAATTACCTCTAGGTAAATGGCAAACAAGTTTATGGGAATCCCGAGGACAACACAAGGGTTAAAACTATCAGTAAATTTTGCCATTTAAAAGTCCCAAAATAAATTAACAGTCCTGGCGGGAATGATCACAGTCACACTTGCTCAAGTTGTCTGCCACTAATCTTAGTATATGACATCTGCAATTTATTTTAAAACTCAGGTTAAAAAAATTTGCACTGTGAAGCAACACTCCAAATCCAACAACACTGAGCCCTCAGTTCCCCTGATTCATCAGTGAAAAAGAAAGTACTTATGTAAATGGGCAAAGTAGGCTTGTATTAATAAAGTGCTTTAAGTGCTCAAATAGAGTAGGAACAAGTATACTAATGTGTGTCAGTCACAGGGTGGAATAAATAGGTTCCTTAACTGAGGTCCTTGTGATGCGTTCTTACGCCAGCTTCCTGCTGTGAGAGATTTAGGTTTAGTATTCTGTGAACCTGGACGATAAGCAATAGAGAAGTTAAAGCGTGGGAAAAACGGGGCCCCGTCTGACAGGAATTGAGATGCTTAACGATTTGAAAATAAGTCAAGTTCTTATGGTCGATCCAAATCCCAAACATGTGTGCAGCTTCCCTTGAGCCAGTGCCTCCACTCCTGCAGCATTAGTTTAATTGCAAGTAGCTCAACATCATAGTTGTGCTCTGTTGGTGATAGGCAATGATACAAAAAGCACAAGTATGCATTTTGTTATCTTTATTCTGTGAGAGGGATGCTTCTACCCCTGAAACACTAAAATCAATGATAAAGGGAAGAGATCAGTCGGGCTGTGATGAACAACTGTTCGGACTTCACTGGAAGATGGCGGGGGCATCAATGAGCCCAAAGGGCTTAACCAGATCCAAATGGTCCTGGTGGTTGTTTAACGCTGTCTTACACTCAACCTTGTTTGGATCTGGGACAGTGTTATTTACATTATGGAGATCTACTTTTGAGAATATGGTTCTTCGCTGCAACCAGGCATCCAGGTAATTACCATGACCTGGATGACAGAGAACCTACTCAGAGATAAAATAACAATGCATTTTTCCCTGTTGTTTATATTTTGTCAAATTTATGGGTAAAAATCATTTATTGCAGCGTGACGTGACATGCTTTTGACTGTATACAGTTGATGTGATGTGTAGATTATTTGATTCACATATTGGAGATTATGTATCGGAATTTCAGGAGCGGGACAACGCCTCCAAACACGCTCCTTCCGGTGGAGATCTATATAGGTTCCCCCCAGTTCTGCAAACTGTTCATTCTCATTTACGTGCCCCTCCCTCCTTGTTCTCAATTCTTTAACTTCTTCACTCCTATCTAGTACACGGGGATCTGCCCGGCCCGGGAGCCATCGCCAGTCCCCTTCGAGGACTTCCCCAAACCGCAGCTCAATTCATGTCAAAGCCATCCACCTTTACCTACTACTGCTGTCAAACCTAAAGTGAGGACGTGGGCCCAGCTAGTGAATTCAGTGTGTTGTGCATGCAATGAATAAAGACAACCATGACTTCCTTGCGTAAAATAACAGTAGTGTAACTCATTGAAAATAACTCCTTTAAAGTCATATTCAGATATATAGGGATTTGTTTCTTAAACAGTGACAGCACATTGCCAGGGAATTAAAACCTGCAGCCTTTATCATCACATTTCTCTCTAAGCCATTCCCCAATCAAGGTGTCCACTTATTTTACCTACAAGTAATATAAGACTAAAACTGGCCTCTGCAATATGGCAAGAACCTAAATCTACTTCTGAACAAATTATATTTTGTGTGAACCAAAGTCACTGATCAATTGTTACAGAAAAAAAATTGTCAAACGTTTTGTATATTAGTATTGTTTTTAAGTAATATAATTTTTATAATAATTTTTATAATACACTGTGTTAAGGTTCATTTTGAGGAGAGAGAGGTGGAGGAGATCGGAATAACACACTGACCCTGTCAGTTGGAGTCAAACAATGATTTTAATGAAACACACGCAGCGTGGGAGATGGACACTGTACGCAGACAGCATCAAAATCTCATCTCCAAAACTTCAGAACACAGTTTTATACATCGGGGTATTAGAACGCTCCCTCTTGCGTAAATTACATGGATATGTCAACTCAAAACCACAAATGTTCTATTTGACAACTTGTGACACAATTAAAAGAACATTCGCTTCCCTCTTTTTCCAGGTGCAGTCCCCGCAACCACAGCCCTAACATAGCTGTTAGACATCCTGTACTTGCATCAAACCGTCACGTACACCAACATAAAAACTGCAACCCTAGCAAAACATGCTTAAACTTTCACCTGTGGTCGCAAATTTTGAAGCCATTCTGATAACCTTCTTCCACCAACGATGTGGAGATCCAAATCCAATTAAACTCAAGACACTCAAAAAGATGCTCTGTAAAAGAGTAGAATTCTTGGAACAGAGTTTAATACACTGAACCATATGAACAGCAGGAAAAATACATACAGACATTTAGCAAGAAAATTACAGAGCAGAAAACAAGCAAAGCAAAACCCCGGGGTGTACAGCCTTAAGCACAGACAGCAGAGCAACACGGAGACGGACGGGTAGCAGCAGCAGGAGGAAAAGAGCCCTGGGGGCGTCCTCTGGTCCCCTAATATAGGGACCAGTATCGCCGCCCCCTGCTGCTGGGTAACTTTCCCACACGCCCCGCACAGCTGCTGGGGTCAGATAGCGGCCAAGGTCTTGGCCAAAGGCCAGTCAGGACTCTGAGTACCCCTGCTCTGGCTTATCACAATAGGTCATGACACGGTCAAAGGTCAGATATTAATCCTAATTATTAAATCTTATTCAGCAAGTGGCACAATCTTATAACATATAATACATAGGTTACATGCTTAAAAACACTTCAGTTTGGGTTCAAAGTGTGTGTGTGTGTGTGTGTGTGTGTGTGTACTTTGTATGATATTTTATCGTTATGTGTTCAGGATCTCTGTTACAATGTTACTGTTTTGGTTGTGCTGCATTAAAGATGTTAAATTAATTAATTATTAAGTAAATTATTCAAGAGAACTCTCCCCCTACATTAACTGCCCTGTTACAGTACCAACTTAATAAACCTCGGTGAAGCAAAAATGTCTTGTGCTTAAGACTCTACATGAACGTTAAATATATATGTTCAGTGCGCATAGATATATAGTGTATATAGTTACATAGTTATACATATCAAACAAAAATCCACCACACACCTACAAAAATGAACTCACTGCTGTATGTGTGTGTCTGTGCTAACCAAATAGGGTGCTAACCACAGTTGCACCCTATTTCACCTCGCTGACTAGCTCCTGACCTCTCAACAGACAGAGAGACATAAGCCACTCTCATATATGTAATAACCGAACTGAAACTATGTATATGTAATCTACTGAATAAATGTTTTAATCAAGAACCTCTACTAAAAGCTTAATCAAAAGATATAGATACATAAAAGATACTAAAGAATAACCTGACTGTTCATAACCTGCTCAAAATACTTGCACTCAGACTCTGCTTTCGGTTTCACTTTTGCAAAGCATGGCGTTTCCTGTCAGCCTGCAACTCAGTCTTTCACAAGAGTATAAAAACATTCAAAAGCATTTGGGATTATAGATTCAACTCAAAGCTGATATGATACCAGTATGTTTGAACATCTGAATGCAATATCAAAACTGTTATTAATGAAATGGTAATGATGATTATAAAAAATAGCAGCAAATAATAGCAGCAAAATATCTTTCTACTCTTCACAATTCCCTCTCTCGACCTCTGGCAAACCAGAGGTCGCCATACATTGTGTGGGGTCACTCCTTGGCCCATTCAGCTGCTCCCATGTCCATCCATGGCATCATGGACATCCGGGTCACTGTTCCCGCTCTGACCCTCTCAAGCCGCCCTCGGGCTCAGCAAATCAGACAACAACCTCATGTCATCTAACTGGTCCAGTAATAAAACGCCAGCTCCCCCCTAAGAACACTCATGTTTAAGTGGTTGGTCCTCCTCTTCTAGGGTCCCTCTCTTGTGGAAATCTCCTGTAAAGGATAGAAAACACTTCCTCCCTACTACGCTCCC
This sequence comes from Oreochromis niloticus, assembly GCF_001858045.2. NCBI lineage: Eukaryota > Metazoa > Chordata > Actinopteri > Cichliformes > Cichlidae > Oreochromis > Oreochromis niloticus. The sequence goes on along the minus strand of NC_031987.2, from coordinate 35,170,288 downwards.
CCAACTTATGTCCATCAATTTTCTCTTTATTCAAACCTGGGTCAAGCTATCATTTTTAGAACTCTCTACTCACAAGCATGAACCTAATTATGTTTTTGACTTTCTGACTTTTATTTATATATATATCTATATATATCTATATAGATATATATAGATATATATATATATATATTTCAACGTTACTCATCTCAATACACATCATTTTAACAGTCTTAAATCGCTGCTTTCACGCCCCTGCACACGTTTCCTGTCACCCGCTCTATTCTCCCTTATCTGATCATCAACATCCTGTGCTGTCGCTGCTGCAAGTGCCTCCACTCTGACCTAAAAGTCACCTTTCACAATAGATCACAAACAAATCATTATACGTGCCTATTCTACTAAAGGATCAAAGAGAAAACAACCATTTTAATCAACTAAGTTTAAGCATATAATCAATCACTCCTGAATAAATTTTATCATAGCTAAATAGTGTGGAATTACAGGGATTATTTTACATAACCATCATCTTTATCGTTGCATTAATTATCATTTCATCCAAGCATTTATTGAAGTTGCTGGCATTATGTTATAATTTGTATTACAGGGGTTATCATAATCACATATTAACATGTTTAGTCTGAGCAAAGGCCTGAATGTATTCAGCTTCTTGTTGCATTTGAGTTTGCCTAGTAACAGGTGACAGAAGGAGAGGTCCAGTCCATGGTGACCTCAAAGGCCTGAGCTCATCACCATATTCGGAAGAGGATGCCAGAAAGAGGAACCTCTGTGTTTGCATTTAATTCTTAAAATACATGAATGTGCTGTACATGCAAATTATGTGCTTGTAAACGCATGAGGGGGCGTCATAATACCCTGATGTTATAAAAGCAAATTGAAATGTATTTTTGGGTGGAGATCCACGCCAATTGTGTGCAGTAATGGTCTCCCCGCACGTGTGTTCATTAAAATCAACTGTTTGACCAACTCACTTATACTATGGTTGTTTTGTTCTCACCCTCAATATTCTGATCACGCGACAATAGCTACCTCTAAACAACTCCTGTGTGTTGAAACTAACTTCATTTTAAAACTCACATTTCCTGTGTTATAACCTGTTTTGGTATAGCATTTTATTTAATTTTGCTGCTCTTAATGTAATGGTACATTCTAATTTATACTTCATCAGACTTAACCAAAATATATAAGCTTTCCCCCCTTTGCTCCTGGTTTAAAGCAAGAAACCTTGGTCACTTCGACAAGCGTTCGTTATTCTGTAACTGGATTTTATATAATAAGACTCATGTGGAGCTGCATGTGTTATCTCAATGTCTGTGAAGGTTCTCAGTCATCCAGGTCATCGTAGTCAAAGGAGTTTGCAAAGAAAAGCGTCTGGACTTCTTTAAGTTGCTTGAAGACGTTTCACCTCTCATCCGAGAAGCTTCTTCAGTTCTAAGGTCAAATGGCCGAGAGTCCCAGATTTAAACCCAGTGTTATCTCAATATTTTACATGTCACACAGTTTAGTTACAAGCGAAACTCCTATTCGGCTACAAGCTAAATGATTTTCAGGCCTTTGGCCTGGAATCAATATTATCATGTATGTTTATGAACTCTATATGTCTGTAAGCACGTACGGCCTTCCATGCTCTGTCATCTTGCACAATAAATTGCCTGGACATAGCGCCAAAAAATGCAATGTGTATGAAATCATTTCTATGTGTGTAATCTTGAATGCTATTCATTTGGGTCAGCGGCACTTTTAGCATTCTCATAACAAGCTCTCCTTTACCCTAGAAATAAATCTATTTAATACCTGATTTTTAAAGCCTACATTATAACAACGTATTCTAAAAATCAAAAAGAAATCAAAAATGTTCTTGTCGTAAAATCTTGACTGGGGAAATATGCTTTTCTCCCCAAAGCATGTCTTCTATTCAAAGTGTCCCGCAATTCCCTTTAAGTTTGGTGTACAGCTTCTTATGAACACAGCATTTTATCTTCTAAACCGAATTCAGTTCATTTTACTTTAAAAATAACTTTATTTAAAAATAACAATTTCTGCCTCAGTACTGCCATATCTAAATTATCAAAAAAAAACAAAATAAATGTCATTAAATGATCCTAAAACTTATTTCAATCCCCCTTTTTTTATTTGGACTTCACATGTGTGTCCAAATAAAACTCAAAATGCGTCACCCGGGCTTAAGAAATTAAAGGGAAAAACAACAAAAGGTTAGTCATCTCATCTGTCCAAGCACCTCAGCAATCCTCCTCTCAGGTATATTTGCTCCGGCCCTGAAAACCTGTGTTTAAGGAATAAAATCAATTTAATCATCATTCCACATCTCCTCGAACTCCTTGCTCCATTCAAAGTCTGGATCCTTGGAATTTCCTGGAAACAAAACCTGTACTTTACATTTCATACTCAACTCTCCCCCTTTATGATCCAATCTGTGTCATAACAAAAATCTTAAAACAGAACAGTTATCAATCATGTGTTTCTTCAGTTAATGGTAACATAAGTTATATCAAAAAATGTTTCCCCTTTAGCATCAAGCATTCACCCAACAATATAATGTAATCTAACCCCAGTGAATAAAACAGAAATTCCCTCAAAGCAACTCAAACATCAGCATCCCCAGAATTAAGTCTTCCACTCGTCCTGCTTATGACAAAAGCAAAACAAAGCATCCCATTTTCTTCCTGGCATGGTAAATTGTTTGTCCACATTTATTCATCCCCACCTTGGTGCAGTCACACACATTCACTCCCATGCGATCGTGGCTCAAGAGTTGGGAGTTCGCCTTGTAATCGGAAGGTTACCGGTTCGAGCCCCGGCTCGGACAGTCTCGGTCGTTGTGTCCTTGGGCAAGACACTTCACCCGTTGCCTACTGGTGGTGGTCAGAGGGCCCGGTGGCGCCAGTGTCCGGCAGCCTCGCCTCTGTCAGTGCGCCCCAGGGTGGCTGTGGCTACAACGTAGCTTGCCATCACCAGTGTGTGAATGTGTGTGTGAATGGGTGAATGACTGGATATGTAAAGCGCTTTGGGGGTCCTTAGGGACCAGAAAAGCGCTATATATAAATACAGGCCATTTACCATTTACCATGCATTCACACAAGATATTTTGCTGATAGTGGAGCCTCTTGTGCAAAATCAGATGCTCCACAATAGCAAATTGAGCTCATTCATTTGTTTTATTTTGTTTTCCTTTTTAGGAAAATAGTTCTTTATGCTTTTGACTGGATTGAATCACTACAATCCTTTTAAACAGAGACTCACAGCCAATCAGGTCTCCTCCTCAGCCAATTATAATCTGTAAAGCCCACCTTATGTTTGTTCTCCCAAGAATTTTGTCAGCGCTGTTAGTTCACTCTCTTCCAGGCCTGCTTAGAACAAAAATGAGAAAAAAGAGAGCTGATTATTAGCTCATCAAAACAAAGTCACCTGACAGGTTTTTTCTAAGTGCACTGTTACAAAACTAATGGGCCCTCTTAGACATGTCCATGTTTATTAAAACTCCCTCTATTAAAATGAGAAAACTACCCAAACCTAACTGACAAAATCAACCCATCTCTACAACATCTTAAATTTCACCCGTTCAATACACCGAAAACCTCGTCAAAAGCTGCACAGTTTCCACACAACAATGGTCCCCTTAGACACTTCACCTTACTTAGATTCAGCCTAGGATATAAACACGTTATAACAATGTGTCAACACTAAATTGTAAATTTCTGGTCCAAATCTGCACCTCTGAACAATCTACTTTGCTTCCTTTCTTTAAGGCCTCCACCACACACAGGAAGCTCCTCTGTCATCACTCACTCGAGCTAATTTGCATACTAAGTCACATCTCAACATCAGATTTTAAGTGTACTTTTATTAAACCATTCACACCATTATATCAATCATGAAATTAGCAATCTGATTTAATTGCATATGTTTGTGTACTTTAGCCAAGTTTAATCACTATCTATGCATCAATCTTCATGAGCTTGTCTTTGTAAGGTTAGTGCATTTTCTGTTTATATGTGTGATTTTGTAAATGTTTCTTTTCTTTTTTTTCAAACTCCTTCACAATTCTCCACTTAAACAACCAGTTTTCTTTTTCCCCAATTTGCTAACCCAAATTTTGATTCCCCACCTTAAATAACAGCATCCCTTGTCTTCAGCCAGGAGTCATGGCTTGCTTTTCAGGACACATGACGCTGTAAACAATTTGACCAGAAACTTGCCTAAGCGTTTCTAATGATGTTAACCTATAACTTTCTTCCGACCGCTCCATGTGGAAATTGATCCAGGTCTGCTCCTGAAAATAACACAACTGACACATTTTCATTATTATCATCAGTGTTTAAACAACCCATTTCTCTCTCTCTGATCAGAAATACCTACTTATGTCATGCATGTAAGCATGTTCTTCCTTGCGTCATGTGGTCATGTTAATGGAGTGTAAGCTGCTTTCATCGTTGCAAGTGTTCATCACAATAAGGTTTAATTCATGCATCTTTTCACTTAGCTCTGGATTCAGACTATCTCACTTCTGATTCTTTCCAAAAAATAATTTCACATGTAACAATTTGTGTATGTGTGCTTTCTATTCTTTAAGGTAATGGCAGTTATTTTCTTTCATTATATTTACCTTTTCTAATGTTTACCTCTTTGTTGTGATGTGGTGGACATCCCTAAACCATCATGAGTTCAGCCTTCAATTTCAATCCAATTATATCCTGTACTCTCGCACTCGAACTTGTCCTGGCTTCACCTGACACCGGTCCTTGTCCCTTTTTTCACAGTGTCCTGTGTGGCCTTCAAAGCTCCAATAAACACAGCCTGTTTCTTCTCTGTTTTGATCTTTCCAGTATTCTTCTTTTAAGTTAGGTTCCAGCCTGGCAACATATCACATTCAGTGCCTTTGAATCAGTGCCCCCCAGTCATGTCACACTGTTTTTTACCAGCCTCCAGTTTCCCCATGCATGTTTTATCACGTGGTTTCCTTCATTCTGCTTCTGGAGTCATTAGTCAGTCTTATTTTTATTTGCTCTGTTTTTCTTCTCCATTCAACTTTTCAGTCTTCTCTTTCAAGATTACTTCAAGCATGGCAAATATGAAACTCAATGCCCAGTGCTTTTCCACAGTTCTTTATCCCAGTGTTCAACTGCCCAGCCTGTAATTCACAGTACATGTCGTCAATCTTCGTCAGTCTTAATGGTTCGGTTCCACTGGCTTTTGCCTGCTGTTAATTCTTCAAGTCCACGATGTTCTGTCGGTCTTCATCATGAAATTAACTGCCCTTTAAGTTTCTTCTCAGGGTCCGGACAGAGTGACAGGTGAAGCTATAAACTTTTAGCCAAAAACTGGCTTGTTTTTCCCAATTGTGTTAATCTATGCTTTTGCCGCTGTACTCAGGGTTCCAGATTGAGAGAAGTCCACCTGTATTAACACACTAAAGCATACAATTAATATTCTTTTCATTTCTTTTCTTTTCTTCGCTTCCTCTACCTAGAGTTTAACTCCTCTTTTCTCTCTCGGTTCTCCCTTCACACAGTCAGTTCCTTTTATGGGCATGCAGTTCCTGTCACACACACACTTCCTGTCACCCGCACATCAGGCACACGGAGCCATATTTCCTGTTTCTTCAGACTAATCGAACTATTCTAGTTTTTATTTTAAGGTCTACAAACCCTCTGTAATTCTACTAACTCTAGATCTAAAATGTAGCATCATTCACACAATAATTTCATAATCGTCTCACACACAATACCTTTTAAATATACTAAATTCTTTGCATTTCTACTCACAGCATTCACACACTTGAACTGCGACAAGAGTTCAGGAATATAACTCAAAATACGCTTTCCTAAGAGTATTTTAGACATGCCTTTCATATTCAGAAAGAGCAAGTCAAAGAAAAACAATTTAAACCTCTACTAATTCTCACAGCACACACATAAAATGGAAAGAAAAAAATTAAATAAATAAACACACCAGCATATATTGCTTAAGAAATGTTACTATTGAAAGTAATATGTTAGTCTTAAGTATATACAATGCACTCCATATATATATATATCAAAACTCAGTCAATCACTATACATCCACAGTAATGAATTCAAACTCTATTTATACAATTGTAGTGAGCAAAACCAGCATCTCAGTCACAGGCATTTAGCAACATTTGCAAACAATAGTTATAAAGCTCAATAAGACTCTAAACCAAAAGCAACAATCTCCATGCGCATCACCGCTCCTCATTTGCATTCACACACACCATCTAAAAATAGAAGTCAGCAGGCAGTGCACTGTTGACCCAGAAACTCCTTTCACACAAAGATCTCTTATTTTATATTACACAGACGTCTTATAATTACAACTGCACAGATTTTAGGCCTTTTACCACCTACACAGTTTCGACAAATTTAATAATAACCGCCCAGCGGATAAACTCCCAGAGTTTTTTGCGACCAATTTAGCCATTATCCCGTCCCCAACGGTGGCCCAATTGCTAGTGCCCTAACTGAATTTAAAAGCGTTAACCAACCCAAACTTTGCCTGAAACTCTATCTTTGGCATTTCACAGCCAAGGCTTTCTCGAAGTGTTAAGTTAAAGTTTCACACCCGAAACCGGGTTTCTCTAACCAAAAAAGCGCAATGTACTGTCCCGGACAGTAAAAAGTGACCCGGTCACTTAGCGTATTCTGGGATGCCCCAATTCCCACAGTTTGCCAAACTGACTATCCCTCATAAATGACGGAGCCTGAGCGTCCCCGGCCCCGGCAAGCGTTACCTCTGAGCGATGTGCTTCCTAGGACTATCCCATAGTCCCGTCCTAAGAAAATTTAATTAATTTGAAAACACCACATAAAATCACACACGCAATTCTATTGATGTCCAAGCCCGGCTTTATGTTCAATTGAGACTTAACTGTCACAAACTCTCACCAATTACCGATCATACTAAATTCACTCTGCAGTCCAACTGCTTTAAATACACTTATTCTCTTTACCCAGTTCTATCATTTTCAACGTTTCATTATTTTTACTTCAACTTCAACTTTAGTTCTCATGAGATTTTCACCAAAATCAAAACAGACATCTACCAGTAATTTCAGTGAGTAGACTTCTAATTTTGTAATATCCAATCTGGCACACTTTGAAATTCAACAGGTGGTGCCTACCTTTTGATGTATGCCGGCTTGTCACTCACTTTCGACCACTGACCAATGCCTGCCCGTCCGACTCCGTCTACACCTCCAAACACACTCTCTCTCTCCAACACCGGACGAAGCCCCCAAATGTTAAGGTTCATTTTAAGGAGAGAGAGAGATGGTGGAGATCGGAATAACACACTGACCCTGTCAGGTGGAGTCAACGAAGATTTTAATGAAACACACGCAGCGTGGGAGATGGACACTGTATACAAACAGCATCAGATCTCATCTCCAAAACTTCAGAACACAGTTTTATACATCGGGGTATTAGAACGCTCCCTCTTGCGTAAATTACATGGATACGTCAACTCAAAATCACAAATGTTCTATTTGACAACTTGTGACACAATTAAAAGAACATTCGCTTCCCTCTTTTTCCAGGTGCAGTCCCCGCAACCACAGCCCTAACATAGCTGTTAGACATCCTGTACTTGCATCAAACGGTCACGTACACCAACATAAAAACTGCAACCCTAGCAAAACATGCTTAAACTTTCACCTACAAAAATGAACTCACTGCTGTATGTGTGTGTCTGTGCTAACCAAATAGGGTGCTAACCACAGTTGCACCCTATTTCACCTCGTCGACTAGCTCCTGACCTCTCAACAGACAGAGAGACATAAGCCACTCTCATATATGTAATAACCGAACTGAAACTATGTATATGTAATCTACTGAATAAATGTTTTAATCAAGAACCTCTACTAAAAGCTTAATCAAAAGATATAGATACATAAAAGATACTAAAGAATAACCTGACTGTTCATAACCTGCTCAAAATACTTGCACTCAGACTCTGCTTTCGGTTTCACTTTTGCAAAGCATGGCGTTTCCTGTCAGCCTGCAACTCAGTCTTTCACAAGAGTATAAAAACATTCAAAAGCATTTGGGATTATAGATTCAACTCAAAGCTGATATGATACCAGTATGTTTGAACATCTGAATGCAATATCAAAACTGTTATTAATGAAATGGTAATGATGATTATAAAAAATAGCAGCAAATAATAGCAGCAAAATATCTTTCTACTCTTCACAACTGTAACAGTGGCAACATAAATCGTGGCATCAGAAAAACCACTACACCTTTACAATGTTTTATGTTATGGTCTGTCTTAACCCAATTCCCTTTGTTGCTCATTTTAATGAGGGACAGTGGATGATTTTCACTTCTTGCATGGCAGTCAAAGAGTGTCAAGAGCGTTGTATGCAGTGCACTGGCAGGTGAAACACTGGCCATGTCATATAGCATTGACAATGCCATTTTCCTATCTTTTGTGTTGCACCAAAGGACTCACTCCACCTTTTGAGTTTGGATAAGTTCTTTGATGCTACTTATCTCAAGATGCAGTCTTTTCTCAGTGACGGATTTTGTAGACTTGAGTGAATCAACCAGTGAGTGATTATTGGTGACACAGGTTATAGAAGTAGGATGTTTTTCATCACCAGTGGTGAGTTCAGAGCGTAGCGTGGATAGGAAAATGGCATTGTCAATGCTATATGACATGGCCAGTGTTTCACCTGCCAGTGTACTGCATACAATGCTTTTGACACTCTTTGACTTCCATGCAAGAAGTGAGAATCATCCACTGTCCCTCATTAAGATGATGAGAAGTCCTCCCTGTGTGCCTAGACATTTTTCCTCTAGCTGTGATCCTCGTTTCTGTTAGTCTTTTATACCACTATAGAAAGGCATCAGCCAGACCATACACACACACTTAATTATTTATTTATATAGCACCTTTCAAGACAGAATCACAAAGTGCTGCACATAAGATTACAAGTCCTAAAAAGACTTAAAAAGAGAAAATAAAACAGGCAAAAAATTAACCAGAAGCAGTTTTAAAAGGTGAGTTTTGAGTTGTTTTTTTAAAAACAGCTACTGAGTCCACAGTTCTTAATATTTGGGGGAGAGAGCTCCACAGTCTAGGGGCCACAGTGGCAAAAGCTCTATCACCCTTAGTCCTCCTCTTAGTATTTTTTAAAGCAAGTAAGCCCTGATCAGATGACCTCAAAGACCTACTAGGGACATAGGGCTGTAGCAGATCAAAGATGTAGGCTGGTGCCAGTCCGTGCACAGCTCTGTAGGTCAAGACCAGGATCTTAAAATCGACTCTAAATTTAACAGGAAGCCAGTGTAACTGAGATAACAACGGTGTCACATGTGAGTACTTGGAGGATTTTGTCAAAAGCCTAGCTGCAGCGTTTTGCACAACCTGCAGATGATCCAGAGAACCTTTGCTTAGACACATAAACAGCGAATTACAATAATCCAAGCGTGACTAAATAAATGCATGTATAGTGTTATGGTTCAAAAATATAGGGAAGGAAACACAGGAGGAATGCAAGTAACCACACTGGTCCAAAGGGTAAAGACAATGATTTTAATGAAATGACACGCGTGGGAGAATGAGCGGACTCCGTAAGCAGACAGCCCCACAATCTCATCCTCCTAACATCAAAATACAGTTTTATATGCATCAGAGTATATTTAGTGACGCCCCCTCATTGCGTCATCACATACATCAGCTTCAAAACCACAAATGTTCTATTCGACAACTTAAGGCACAATTAAAAGTACACTGGCTTCCATCTTCTCCCCGGTGGTTTCCCGTAAGCCAGCTCAGCTCTCGCATCGTGCATCTACTGCTTCATCAGTCAACTTTCACCTACACCCTAACAGTGTGTGTGTATGTGTGTCTGTGCGTACACGTGCGAGGGCGCGTGCATGCTGTGTACTGCGTACGTGTCTGGATGTGTATGTCTCGGCCTTAAATGCTCTCTTTGCTTTCAGTTTCACTTCTGCAAAAACATGCTCTGCAGACGCGTTTCGTTTCCTGTCTCATTTTGGCACAGAGTGTATTTTCCTGTCTCTGCCCTCTACACAGAGATCATAAAAGCATTAATAACATTTAAATTATAGATTCAACTCAACCATTTAAAATGGTTCTTCTTTGGACCTGTAATAAAGGCTATAACCATATATTTGAACATCTGAATGCATCTAAATGCAACATCACTATTAATACAGAAATGTTAATGATGATTATAAAAATAGCAGCAACTAATAGCAGGAAAATATTTCTATTCCTCTCAATAGCAATCTCCAGTTCAGAATGAGATAAAATCGGGCTTAGCTTAGCCACATTTCTTGAATGATAAAAACAAGACCGAACCAGAGATTTCACATGCCCATCCAATGTGAGACTCGAGTCAAAGGTGACACCTAAATTCCTGATAGAGGATTTAACATAGAGTGAGAGAGGACCAAGGGCTTTCACTATCTGCGATAAAAATCTATCAGGGGCGCATGCGAGGACTTCGGTTTTCCCCTCGTTGAGTGGGAGGAAATTTGCAGCCATCCAACGTTTGATTGAATCTAAGCAATCATTCAGACGCTGAAGCTTAGATAAATCCTCGGGCATAAAAGAAACGTACAACTGAATATCATCAGCATAACAGTGATAAGAAATGTCCTCAAAAGAGCCCATTATATGCTGGAGGGGAAGAAGCTAAATTAAAAACAATAAAGGCCCCAAAACTGACCCTTGAGGGACACCATAAGTAAGGGAGGTAGAGGATGACCTAAAATCAGAGACTGCCACAGAAAAGGATCGGTGATGGAGATAAGAGGAGAACCACTCTAATGCAGTTCCAGATACACCAACCCAATTTTTCAGCCTTTCAATGAGGATGTGATCATAGCTGGACTGGCCATTGGGCATACCGGGCATTTGCCCGGTGGGCCGCTCGTGATTTTTCGTTTTTATGGGCCGATGGGGTTTTATTTCTTTTATTTTTTCAACGGTATAAATGAATAGTGGTGTATTGGCCAGTTGGTCATGATCGACTCTGGGCTGGACCAATTACAGCCGAGGAGGTCGAACTTAAAGTTGAGGTGAAAAGCAACGCGATTTGTCCCGATCAGCTGATCAATGATCAATGATCAGCTGATCGGCTTTTCTCTCTGCGTCAGAAAGAGCAAACCAGCGGAGGTCGCGTTAAACAACAGAAGCACCTTTTAAACTTGATGAGCTGTTGTTAGAATTTATTTAATATTAATTTCTAGTATCAGCTGATTTTTGCTGGAGGGATGAAGGGTTGAAGGGAAGTTATAGCTGTTTCTGAGAGACAAATAACACCAGGATCCTTTTCGAAGTAGCTGACAGCTGGTAACTGTGCAGGGGCGGGTCTAGCAAAGTTTTGCCAGGAGGCCAGGTAGGGCATTAACAGGGAAAGGGGGGAACAAAAAAAAAAAAAAAAATACGTTTCTTTCTTATTCTCATTTAAAATTTCTAGCTTTTAACAAATAATTATCTGAATCATACAGCCAAAGTTTTCATCTGATGTCAAATGTATAGAAATCCATTATTGTACATAATAATTTTTTTCAGGGTCCCAACATAATTTCTTCAGAAGCAAGTACTGTATATGATGCCAGTATTTTCCCACATTTTAAAGATACTGTACCAGTACTGTGCGTAAAATACCATCAAAAGTAAGTTTTGATGGTAAGTTTTGAGTGAGGAAGTTTTATTCTTTCTCACCTTTCTGTCTCCTTTCACTTTTTAAAGGTTGCCATGTTAGAAAAAATATTTTGCCCTGCCATGCTGTTTATTGATGTGGTAAATAAATAGTTTATGAAAATATCACTAAATCTGTCATTTATTATTTTTAATATTCAGTAATGGTCATGTCTCACCTCTAGTCTTCTCGTCTTAATTTCAGGTTTCCTCCATGTGTTGTAGAAAGTTCAGGAGGTAAACCAAGCAGTCTTTGGGTTTCGGCTAAGTACCGTTTAGAATACCAGAATAGGGAGGATGGTGTAGGTTTAAGTTAAGTTCTAGATTGATACATATATATACCAACAAGACAGTGTACATCACTGTCACAACGACGTTTGTTTTCATTCAAAGGCTTTATGGTTTTTACCATAATACCTGGTGGGCCGGTCTCTAGTCAAAATGCCCAGGCCGATTTTTTGTCCCAGTCCAGCCCTGGATGTGATGGTCAACTGTGTCGAAAGCTGATGTGAGGTCCAACATGAGTAGAACCGAGCATTTTCCTGCATCATTGTTCATCAAGATATCACTTGAGACCCTGAGAAGAGCTGTCTCCATGGAGTGAAATCGACGAAAACCGGACTGAAACTTATCGTAAATGCCATGTTTATCTAGAGCTGCCATAAGTTGCTTAGCCACAACCTTTTCTAGAAGCTTAGCAATTAACAGTAATTTAGAGATAGGTCTGTAGCTGCTCCAAAGAGAAGGGTCAAGCTGAGGTTTTTTCTGTATTTTCCTGTAATTTTACCTGCACGTTCTAAGACTTTAGCGGTGTGTGAGATACCGCTGTCTCTATTCTTATACTTCACAATCTGCCCTGTTTTAGACTGACATTTATTTTCTGCTCTGTTTCAATCCATGCCTCTTCATCATGGCTGGGGAGACATCCAGTTTCATTCTCCCCCCTTGTGGTCATTGCTTGGTGCTCTGTCTCCTTCAGCTCTTGTTGTACCTCAGTTGTAATGTTTTCTATTTCCCAGTGTTTTCATCAGCTTGACGTTATTCATTGTGTGTGCTGTTTGCATGGTACCATTGATGTCAAGTTCTGGTTTGTCTGAGTTGACTTTTCTGAGTCTTATGTGATGTACTACATGTTCCTCCATGTCTGACGAACAGTACTGCTCCGTCTTGACCAGTAACAACTCCCTTCCACTTAGGGCAGTCCACTCGCTTGTAATACACCTTGTCTGTGGCAAGAATGATGGACCCAACCACATTCTCGCACTTTCAAGACTTGATTACAAATCCTCCCCAACATCAGACACTTTCAAAACCTGTTTGAAAACCCATTTTTATTCCTTGGCTTTTAAATCAGAATGAGTATTAACTACTTTTATTTGTCCTTAGACTACGATGACCTGGATGACTAAGAACCTTCACAGACATTTCATTTGTCTCATTTCTTACTCAACATCTTCTCATTTTATGCTTCTTTTGCTTAATTTTTATCATGTCTTCCTATGTTTTTCTCTCTTTTGATTATCTTAAATGTACAGCACCTTTGTCAACAGTTGTTTTTTTAAATGTGCTATATAAATAAATTTGACTTTGACTTTATTACGGTTGCTGTTCTCACACTCTGCTGAAGCTCTCCAGCTGTCAGCCACACATACACAACAACAACAGCTCAGGACTGAGTTCATTCTTTTTAAGCAGATGAGGCATGATTGCTGATGGCGCTCCAGTGTGTCGGTTTCCCCTGCAGCTGCACACACCACGCCTGCCACATACCCACATCGCCCAACTGAGACCCGCAAGCAGGAGAGGGAATCAGCCACAACCGTCGGCATCCCCAGGTCATGGACCAGCAGCAGGGATGAATGGGATCTGGGGGCCGCCCATGGAGCTGGACCGGAGGCCGCTGTGTGGCAGAGCCAGGGTTCACAGGCTGCAAGGGGTTAGAGGGGTTAGCGCAGGACAACACAGGGCACTGACCTCTGGCAGAACCGTGGGAGGTCCAGATTGCGTGCTGGCGTCTGGTGAGGATGGCACAGCGACCTCCGACTCAGGCAGAGCAGGTCCTCCTCTTCACATGCTAACCACCGGCCCAGCCTGGGCAGGTCCCTCCGGAAAGATGCGGGGGTCTCCTCCCTCCCCCATGTGGTTAAAAGACGCCGGTGGTGCCGGCAGGAGTGTTGGCAAGGAACGGAACTGACCGAGCCGGACTCGCTATCAGCTGCTTGGACCGGTCCTGCAGCTGTTCCATCTGTCGGCAAGACACCGCCGCCTACTCCCTCCATGTGGGTGCTAGCTCAGCCACCATTCGGGCTAACACCTCCGCTGGCTGGCCCGGTCGTGGTTCCGCCATGCTGCCTCCTGGGTTTCAGTACCAATGTGGCAAGAATGACGGACCCAACCACATTCTAGCTCTTTTGACACTTTATTACAGTTGCTGTTCTCACACTCGGCTGCAGCTTTCCAGCCACAATAACAACTCAGGACCCAGTTCATTCTTTTTAGGCAGGTGAGGCATGATTGCTGATGGGGCTCTGGTGTGTTGGTCTCCCCTGCAGCTGCACCACAAACCACGCCGACCACACAGTCCATTACTCCATGGGCTGTATGCAGTTGCTGTCTTTATCTCGTTTTTGAAAATTTCTGCGGTGTCTCTCACTTCATCTTTGGTAAACTCTCCCCTGTTGTCACTAAATAGTTTTCGAGGCGGCCCAAGCATACTTATCCAGTCATGGTGTGTTTGACTATTTCAGAATATGTTTTTGAGTTTAGAATGCTGCATGCGCTAAACCATGTAAACTGGTCGATGATGTGGAGATACCACAGTCCTGGTTCAAGTTCATTCAGGTCCTCAGCCACAGGCTCATTGTATTTGTAGCGCATTTTGTGTTGTTGTGTACTGAGTTTATTAAAAGTCTCTGTAACCTGTCAGCAGAAACATGACCAAATTGCTTGTGCAGCTTCAGTAAGACTTTTTGTTTTGATGCTGGGCTCATTCTTTCATCATCGTTCAGTTTTCTTCATGCTCATTTTGTTTTTCTTTTAAAGTGCCTTCTTCAGTAGTTGCCAGATATAACACGCAGTGAAATGTGACCTGACACCCTCCTCGACTGTGCAAAAAAGAGAGACAGAAGCCTACAAACAGTGAATGATTATGGTAAATGGCCTGTATTTGTATAGCGCTTTACTTAGTCCCTAAGGACCCCAAAGCACTTTACACGTTCAGTCATCCACCCATTCACACACACATTCACACACACATTCACACACTGGTGATGGCAAGTTACATTGTAGCCACAGCCGCCCTGGGGTGCACTGACAATATATACATTATATACAAAGAGGACATCATGTCCAGCAAGTGGGTGAGTTATATACATTATATAAATAAAGATAAAATTTAAATAAAACAATCTGGAAATTTACAGGTTGTGTACATTGCGTGGGCTGGGTGTTAAAGTATCTTGTGCCGTAGTGAAGCCAGAGGATCAGGGTGATAGGAAAATGTGGTAATGAGTCCTGTCTCAGTCACTTATGGATGATTGGGGGGGCATGATTCAACACACGAATGGCCTGAGGATAAAAACTCCTCTTGAGCCTCTCTGTTCTTGTTTGGATGGTGCAGAACCTCCTGCCTGATTGTAGAAGCTGGAACAGTTCGTTGCTGGGATGGAACGGGTCCTTCAAAATCTGAGCTGCTCTGGACCAGCATCTCCTGGTGTAAATGTCCTGTAGGGAGGGGAGAGCAGTCCTGTGGCAGCGTTCTGCCATACAGATCACTCTCTGAAGAGCTTATCTAAGCCTCGCCGCGTAGAATCTCAGTTGTAGTATCCAGTGTTGGCAATAAATGAATTTGTTAGTTAGTTTACCTGTGAGCCCTCACTATGAACCACTGTCTACTTGCATCAAAGCTTCACTCCCTGTACTCCTTGCTGTTATTTCCCCACACTCATCCTGCTCCCCAATCCACCTGCTGCCCTTCAGTTCCCTCCAGAGGCCTAGTTATAAAATAAAAATACATATAAAAATAAATTTAAACCTATCCCTTTGTTTTATTTGGTTTCACTCATTGCCATAATATCACAAGATATACTTATGAATGATTATTTATGAGTTTCATCTCCCTCTATACTTTTTTTTTTTTTTTGCCATTTCAGCTTTAATGTCTCAAATCAGAGGGAAGTCATTTTTTCAGATCAAAGTATCACTCTTAGTGCAGGGGTTTGTGTTTTTCACTGGATAGTACTGCCCTAAACACAACATGGGAGACACTGTAGAAGAAAATTTACTTCCCATAATTATGTTTTGGTTATGAATATAAATAACTGAAGAACATTCACATGTAAATATATCTATTGTAATTTTCAGAGATGCATTAAATGTCTTTAACCCTCTCAGGCTCAAATTAAGTTTTTTGTTGCTAATGCACAACCAAGTCCTGCAGTGGTACTTCTGAGTAAAAAAACCTCATAAAATATGTATGTGGGGTAATCAGGTTGTTAGTTTTTAACTGTTGCAAATCTGCAACGCCTGCCCTGAGAGGGCTAACAGTGCATTTCAAGGCTCTGATGACAATGGAGATGGACCCATCAGAAACACTGTGCTGGTTTCTACATTAATGTCCTGTGACTAACAAAAAAACAGAAATAATTATTTTCCTGCCTGTAATAAGACAAATAATAGAATATAATTACTAACAAGCTTACAAAAAAGAATAAACCTCTGGTAGTAGTCAAAGTTTAAATAAACGAGCAGTTAATGTCTGTCAGATGTGTTCCTAAAATGAGCCTGGCTGATCTCAACAAGCAGCTCATTACACATTTTAGGAGTCAAAGCTGCAAAGGTTCCGTCTCTTCGGTATTTATAAAATGTATTGTAATGTAAAAAAGCAGCTGGTTAGCTGATCTAAGACACATGACGGCAAGAGTGAAGCAGCTCAGCCAAATAGGAAGGGGCAAGAGCATTAAGAGGCTTTAAGAAACAAATAAAAGTATTTTGAAAAAAATGTGCTCTTGTTTCCTTGTACCAGTTAAAAATCACGCAGCAGAGTCCAAACAGGGACAGTTCTGGTGGGCAGCCACGCAGCCAGAGGCTGAGGTGACTGAGCGGGTCCAGTAGCCGACCACGCAGAAGACGGTGACTGAGCGGGTCCGGAGGCCGACCACGCTGGCGACAAAGTCCAGTCAGTGGCCTGAAAGGTTGCCGCTGATGCTGAATCCGACGTGGACGAGGAGATGGCGGAGGAGAAGCAGCTGCAAGTGATGACGTGGGAGCCAGCAGAGGCGGAGGAGCGGCTGCGGGCAACGGCATAGGAGCCATCGGTGACGGAGGAGCAGCTGTAGGGCCAGCAGGTGCGGAAACCCCTGGCTGAGGAGCGGAAAGCTGGATCAGGAGGTGGATGAAGTGGAAGACTGACAGGTGAACAGGCTAGCTCTTCCGAGCCTCTAGAGCATGAGGACATTAGCTGGAGAGCCTCAGCTGAGCCACTAGGGGGGTCAGGTTGGATTCTGGCTGCACCCACCAGGGGTGCTGGGACAGGCACGGGAGGTGGCTGGACACCAGTCACCCCCACCCGAAGAACAGAACCAGGTATGGGGGTAGACTGGGTCACAGCTGCCCTCGTCCTAGGAACTGGCACAGGAGGAGGTGGTACAGGGACAGGATAAGTCTTAGCTGCCTTCACCTGAGAAGGTGAAACAAGTGAAGGGGAAGGCCCAATCTGAGCCGCCGGAAATGGCTGAGTAATGGGTGAGGAAATAACGAGTGAATGGGAGAAATAATCAGGTTTAGAGGTGATAATGTCTTTAGCAGTGGCCTGTGATGCTGGAACAGTCTCTTCGGAGGCAGGATGGTGAGTATTAATAGAGTAGTCCAGTCCCCTCCATTGAGCTGAGGTGGGAGGCGGAGCCGCTGTGCCATGGCGAGGTGGAAAAGCTGGTGAGTGAAGTGGCTGGCGGGCGAGGGAGGAGGGGAGCAGCGAGAAAGCGAGTGGCCGAAGCTTGGACAATGATGCCCACTCTCCGCGGTGAATGCTCTGATGCAGGTGAGGCAGCAGGTGGAGGACCGCGGCGTCTCCGAGGCCCGCCCAGAGCCAGACGAGTCCCCTTGAAAACATGCTCCCTCTCCAAGAAGAGCCGCCGTTTCCACCTGAGCTTCTCCGCCCAAATGGAGAGTGCTGCCACCTGCTGCTCTAAAAGGTTGAAGTCCGCTGGGTCATACGTGTGTCTTCATGGCACGGGTTGTGGTATTCTGTCAGGGCTTCGTGTGAAATGAGAAGAGGTGACCCAAACACTGGACTCGTGGTGAGGATTAAGGGTGTTTATTGCAATGGACAAATGAAGAGAACAGGAAATGGCTGACTGAACTGATCACACGGCAAAGACAAAACAACATCAATGACACGACAAAGGAAGAAACTGAGGACTTAAATACACCGGCTGAATAATGACTGATGGGAGACAGATGAGTGAACACAATTGAACTAATGATACATGGAATGAACTGGAACACAATACACTGGTAGACAGGCTGACACAGGAAACCGGAAGTGAAAAACATGGATGTGAAAAATAAACTGAACATGACAAATCTGAAAACACTGGGTCAACGACCCATGAACCCTGACACTAGGCAGGTTACTGAGGATCATGTGTCAAGTTTGTTACTTATTATAATAAGATACATCAGTGTTTTTAAGTGATCTTTATGTGTTTTAACACATTTCTGTTTATTTAGATATAAACATATTTGTTTATGTATTTTGGCTTATACCTACAGTAGTACTTCATTCATCCACTGTGTAAATCTCAGATAGACATGAATAGCCTGTCACTGTTTCACAACTGTTGTCCTTGTATGCGGATTATAAATGTACAGTCCTCCTGTCAGGAGAAAAACAGCTACACTAACTACACTAACAGCAAATATGTCAATGAATCAAATTCAATTACACTCCATACAAAGACCAGAACACTGGGAAGCTTAATATCTGAATTTTTAAAAACAAGATGGTAATCCTTGAATGCAGGAGGAATTTACATTTTATTTATGTGTGCTGATAACATACAGTCTTATCTGTTTCTGTCTTACTTTTAAAAATGCACATCAAACTTCTACGTTGCTGTATCTCATACCTTCATAATAAGTCACTGCTGTTAAAAACAAGCAAACAAACAAACAAAAACACTCTGGAGTGAATGAAGATGAGTCACAACTCTTCATAGTGACTCTGGAGCATGCATGTGCATTTTTCATGAAGAAGTTAAAGGATCTTGATGAATTCTTGATTATTATATTGTTTATTACAGCTGGTAATAATCATATCCAATTACAATATTAATACATTATTACAAATAATTGATGCAATTTTTCATTAACAGCAGAAAAAGATGTCAGATATCAATTTATTTTTTCACATTTTGTCCTTTGGTCTTTACAGTGTATTTGACTAACTGAGGAGTGATATGATTTTAATTCTACAGTATGTTGGCATCACAAGAGTCAGGCTGCAAAATCTGCAATGTAACTATCAGTTTAACAGTTTTCCTAAACCAGGGATAGAAAAAAGCATAAATAAGTGGATTCAGACAGGAATTACAATAAAGTAACCAGACCCCAAAAACTGAAAATTCCACACTGGTTGATGTGTCCTGCCCTGCGAGAGAGGGATAAAAATAAGGACAGAAACACATCAGAAACACAGCCACAACAACACCAATAGTTGTAGCTGCTTTTCTCTCAGACTTCTTAATGGCAACATGAACTGAACCCTTTGGAGTAACAAAGGCAACATGAGATCTCATAGCCTGAGCCTGAGACACAGCCACCAGAAATACTCTCATGTACAGAAATATAATCACAGCAGTGGGGCCGATGAAGGTAACTACGACATCAAAAGCACCAGTTATGAAATTAATTACAACTATGCATTCCCCGTCACAAGAATTATATCTGTCTGGCTGCTTCAGAAAGTTGTTCAGTATTGTGCCGTTATAGAGCAGTGAACAGGCCCAACACAGGCAGATACTGATTTGGACTTTTCTTTCAGTAACTTTGGTGGGGTAGGACAAGGGGTCACAAATAGCTACATACCGGTCAAATGAAATAAGCACCATGTTTCCTACTGAGGCAGATGTGAGGACAAAAGAGGCATAGTAAAACAGTCCACACGTGAAGGTGCCCAAAAACCAGCAGCCCCCTAAAAGGAGGATTCGAGGCGGCATCAGCAGGAGGCCAACAAGGAAGTCTGAGACAGCGAGAGAGAGGAGGAAGAGGTTGGTTTGGTTGTGAAGCTGCCTGAGAAGAAAGAAAAAAAAAGAAAGATGTAACATAATATTAATAAACCTGCACCAGGTGGAATGCTACAGTAATGTACCAGTTCTGAAAGTAAAACAATATACAATAAACACTCCAGTGCAACAAAGTAGGGCAAATCTCTAGTTTCCACATCATTCTGAGAGGACGAGGTCAGAATATAAAATCACTTCAGTTAAATAGTACAAACATTTATCACATCAGCTGTTCCTTTCTAAAAGAGAGCTATTACAGTTTAGTAAAGGCCAAATGTGAAGAGTACTCTGTAGTTAATCCAAGTATGCTCAAATCAAACACATATATTACAGTAAAGTTTACTTTAACACCTGAAGTGGGAGATAGAGACGATGACCAGGACGTTGAGAGTCACTGTGAGCAGAGAGATGCAGGAAAGCAGAATGTACAGAAAAATGGTCTGATTGTGATGTTGCAGCAGCTTCCTACAGGAGGTGTTGAGGAGCTGTGGAAAGCAGAATTGTTGTCCATACAGGTTCTCCATAAGCAGAAAGGGAAAAGAAGATGAAAGCTGCTGAACACTGGCACCTTTCTGACTAAAGCTATCCGTGTAATGTGGCTTACCTTACTCCTCCTACTCCTTTTCTCCATCCACCACACCCCAGAAAATCTCTTGTGCGATATTCTCTAACGCCTTCACTGGAAATGCACATGATAGCACGTCCTGAGATTTACTTATGTTTCACAGCTTGACAAAAATAAAAATAAAAACACACCCATTCCACCGATACATCATTTCATTTCCTGCTGTTTCTCCTGGATTTCAGCAGCACGAGTCTAAGAAGGGATGCCTATGCCTCTTGTCCAGCCACCTATCTGGGCTCCAAAGACATAATGTCACCAGCATGTCAAGGGTCTACCACAGGGTCTTGTGATAAACATTCCCCAAACACCTCAAGTGTCCAAGAAGCATCATATCCAGATGTCTGACCCATTTCACCGGGTTCCTTTTGATGTGAAGGAGTAACAGTTCTCTTCTCAATCAGAATCAAAATCAGAAAACTTTATTAAACTTTATTAATTAATATTAAGTAAATAATGTTGTTACAGTTGCTCCAAGAGAAAAAGAACAGCAACAGGCTGAACTAATTAAATAATACGATATATAATAGGTCTAATATATACATATAGCTCAATTACAAATATAAATACCAAAAGTACTGCACAAAGTTCTTTTTTAGTGTCTTTTCACTAGAAAACTAAAATATCGTTGATATCAGCAGTAGCTACCACTCGATCCTTGCAAAACCACACAAGGACACCCAGAAGGCTGTTGTTGATATACCTTGCATAAACTGTTGTCTCATTCCAGGTCAATTCTTCAGCATTCGACTGAGTGAAGCAAGAGGGTGATCGGCTTGCTTTCTGTTGTTGGGGAGTCGTGGTCTTGGAGAATGTTAAGGTTCATTTTAAGGAGAGAGAGATGGTGGGAGATCGGAATAACACACTGACCCTGTCAGGTGGAGTCAACGAAGATTTTTAATGAAACACACGCAGCGTGGGAGATGGACACTGTACACAGACAGCATCAGATCTCATCTCCAAAACTTCAGAACACCGTTTTTATACATCGGGGTATTAGAACGCCCCCTCTTCCGTAAATTACATGGATACGTCAACTCAAAACCACAAATGTTCTATTTGACAACTTGTGACACAATTAAAAGGACACTGGCTTCCATCTTCTCCCCGGTGGTTTCCCGCAAGCCAGCTCAGCTCTCGCATCGTGCACCTGCTTCTTCATCAAACAGTCACGTACACACAGAAACACAGTCACAGCAAGCATGCTCAAACTTTCACCTACAAATAAAACTCCCTAACTGTATGTGTGTGTATGTGTGACCCTCGCTCTGCACTTTACTTGACCTCAACTTAGGCAACCAGGCTGAGGCCATCCTGTGTGTAATGATCTTGACTTATATGTAAAATGTATTAAACAACTGTTTCAATCTAATACAACTAATTAAAACTTAATCAAAGCTTAATCAAAGATATAAATGCATAATAAAATAACCTGCTCAAAATAACTTGCTCTCAGACTCTGCTTTCAGTTTCACTTCTGCAGAAGCAAGCCCTACACACATGCAGTTTCCTGTCTCCTTTTGGCACAGAGTATACTTCCTGTCACAATGCAGTCTGCATAGAAACATTTAAGATCATAAACGCCTTCAAAAGCCTTTAGAATTATAGATTCAACTCAACAGTTTAAAGTGGTTCTTACTGGACCTGTAATAAAGGCTGATATGATACCAATATGTTTAAACCTCTGAATGCAATATCAATACTTCAATAAATGTGTCAATGCAAATGCTTGCTATATGATTATGATGCAACAGTAATAACAAAATAATAAAAATAGAATTAATAAAAATAATAAATGGAAATAATAAAAATAACAAAAAATAATACTTCCTTCCTTACAAGAATCAAAAGGTAGTGGAGCTAACCAACTATTTGTTTCATCCTGGTAGAAATGCTTTTCAGCTATTTTGAGGAACGCCAGCTTTTTTATGGAGTAAAAAGCTTTTTCATCTGTTTGTGTTGTCTGAAAGACAGTGTCTCCCACTTCATCAAAAAAACTTATATGTTCCAGACTTGGAAGAGTTTGTCACTGAGCAACCTTGGGAGCTGAAGCTTTCCTTTACTGGGATGCTGTTTTGACATGGTAAGAAATAGCTCGATTTGCTGTTTCTTTTGAAAATAAACATACTGGACAACTCGACCCATCAGTGTTGGATTTGTGGGCTCCCATCTGGAACACTTGCCTTGGGGGTGTCAGGGCTCGGTAGCCAGCAGTGAGAAATGAAACCAAAAGCAGATGTAAAAGAAAGCCTCAGAGTTGAGTGATTAGAAGACTTTATTTACAGAAACAAAGTACAACACAATGACCAAGAATTAAGGCTGTGAACCCGGATTCCAGCAAATGAACTATGAATGTGCAACTAGAGTATTAAACACATCTAACATGGACTATGAAACTCCAGACCAGGCAGACATGAGCTTAAACTGGCTGGGTGAGCAGGAAAACTGTGGTTCAAGAATCAGCGTTCTAGGGCACTGAAACAGAGGGAAAGGAGAGTCAGGGTGGTTGTAGGAAGTCGTGAGCAAAGTTCAGTTGAAAACGTCTAAGCCTTAGCTGCCTCAGAAAATAGAGATGTCTCTGGCCCTTCCTGTAAAGTGCAGTGGTGTTTTTAACCAGTCCAGTTTATTATCAGTGTGTACTCCGAAGTATTTATATCCCTCCACAATGTCCACATCGACCCGCTGGATTGAAACAGGGGTCACAGTTTTCCTGTTCTTCCTAAAGTCCATAATCAATTCTTTGGTCTTTGCCACGTTGAGCTGCAGATGATTCTGCTCGCACCACGTGACAAACGAGTCGACCACAGCCTGGTACTCTGACTCATCGCTCTCACTGATGCATCCAACCACCACAAAATCATCAGAAAACCTCTGAAGATGGCAGGACTCTGTGCAGTGGTCTGTGGTGTAGAGGGTGAAGAGGAAGGGCTGACCCTGTGTTGTTGATCACCTTATTAGACACACAATAAAGAAGACGCACATACTGTGACTTTCCTGTCAAATACTCAACAATCCAGGACACAAGAGAAGCATCCACGTTCATTGCTGTTAGCTTATCACCCAGGAGAGTTGGCATGATTTTATTGAAGGCATCGGAAAAGTCGAAAAACAAGACGCTCACAGTGCTTCTGATCCAGTCTTCTCATGAGCCTGGACATGAGTGAAAGTGACAGGTGGGGGGAGGGGTGTCAGGACTCACAGGAGGCTATGGCCATGTCCACACTAATACGTTTTCGTTTGAAAACGTATCTTTTTGTCTCCGTTTTAGCCTTCTCTCCACACTGGGACGGCGTTTTCGTTCAAGGAAAACGGAGCTTTTTGAAAACCCTCTCTAAAGCAGAAACAATTGAAAACGCTGTTTTCGCGTGGCAGTGTGGACAGCGTAACCGCAGACTTTTGGAAAGATGACGCATTTTAGTTATATGACGCAGTCATGTGACCAATTAAACCAAGACAGCGGAGCAGCAGTTGCTCTGTTTGCTCTCAGTTTTGACAGCCCTATTAAAAATTTATATCAGTCTGTACATGCTCCAGATGCTTTTCTTCAAATTCTTTAATTCTCACTCGCTTTTGCAACCTTGTACTTTTGTGTTCCTCGCAGCAACAACTCCACCTCATTGTTAGTCCATTTAAAAAACTCGGTGCTTTTCCTCGACATTTTGCCACAATGTTTCAAAGAGCTGGAAAGTAAATAAACGGCAGACAGAAATGAGGTGGGTCAAATCTTCTTACTTTACATGCATGTGCACGACTGGAACGTAAGCAGCTTAGGTCGTTTCAGTGTGGATGCACAACTCTTTGAAAATGATTGAAAATGATAGTGTGGACGCGGAGTGTTTTAGACGAAAACGCTGTTTTCAAATTTATCCGGATTAGTGTAGACGTAGCTTGAGGTGCAAAGTGGAGAGAGAGTGGCATGGACTGAAGGCTGACTACAGGTAAATCAGTAGGGAGGTGAGCATTTCAATCTGTTGAAAAACACATTCAACTCATTGCCTCTGTTCTCAGCACAGATGGGATGGCCTCAATATAGTGATTGTTTTCATGCCAGTCAACACCTCTCTCACCCCTTCCTAAATGACTGGGCTCCTTACTATAACCATCTTGGTGTCAGCCAGATGTGATAGCGTGGTGAACCTAAGACAATCACTTCATCTTCAAAAAGCAGTGATAAGATCCTGAGACCCTCAAACCTGGCACCCTTTGCATGTCTTCAATTTCTTCAGCCTCCCTTAGCATACAACTTAACACGGCAGAAGCTGGAAAAGGCAGGAAGGTAAAGCACTGGCACAAACAGGTCATAGAGTAGCAATTTATTAACAACAACCCTTGTTACATGTAAATAAGTATCAAGTCACTGACTGACTATAAAGTCACGTTACAATGTGCATCTGAGGACACAAACCTGGTTGATGCCCGTAACCAGTTTTTTGGCCCCTTTGACACCCAGGGAGGAGGGGAGACTCCTACATTCTGCTACCCAATCACTGGAGAGTCAACATTGGTCCTCCAGCATCAGAGGTATTTACCAAGCTGTTCAACCTCTCATATGTCATGCCTGAGACCCTCCACCATTATCCCAGTACACAAAACAAGAAGTGTGAATGACTGTCAGCCAGTGCCACCAACACCAACATCTATGAAGTGTTTTAAAAAAACTTATATTGTGTTATGCAATTAAAAAAAAAAACTTGTGTCTAAAATTAAGTACATTTTACCACCTGACCTGGATTAAACACCAGTTTGTTTTTCGGGCAATCTACACAGATGACAAAACAACTGCTCTATGTACGGGAAATGCTCCGTGTAAATGGCCTGTATTTGTAACATTTGAGAAATTAGATTACAGCAGAGGACATTTGAGATTATCCATACATGTATAAACACACAGAGTACAAAATTCTTCTTAAAAGGCAAAGGAATACATGCATATTCATCTACAACCATATCTAAAGTTACTGTAATCCCCTCTGAAAGGCTGCACGGTGTCCACAGCATCTTCTCACTGGACCAGTACTGGGGCCGTTGTCCTCTGTAGATCCAGACCACAGAGAGGCGAGAAGGGAGGGAGGCTTTCATAACCCAGTAGCTGACGGGTGGCGGACTCCCAGCTCAAACCAAACTCTAGCCGACTATAGACACAGGGATACTGTCGGTCAGCCCAGCAAACCCAGTCCACCGCCTTCTTCACCTGCTCCCATCGTTCCGGCCTGAATGAAAAAGACAGCCACAGTAGTGACCTTGCTAAAACTGTCATTGTGCAAACATTTCCAGACCTAACTGCATTTCTAAAGTCATGCAAGGCATAGTGAAATAAGCTTCATTAATATATCAAATCACATTTTGTGCAAAATGTTTTTCAAGCTTAATTTCAGCTGATATATTTGTAACAACTGCAGAGAGATTTTACTCTACGCTGTTGTGCATCCTGTGTTGGACAGACCTGGACTGAGAAGCTTCTTCCAGACAGAACAGGGTGCGGAGCAGTTTGCCTTCTTCCAATTTGTTCGCTTTCATCAGCTGCAGAACCAGAAGAGTCGCCACCAGCCTCAGGATATCTGCGTGGGCTGTCACGCCTTCGAACACACATGCAAAAACAATCTCAAAGTAAATCACAAAATGGTACTTTTATAACCAAAGTTTTCTTGCCAGACCGGACACAACATCCAGACGAACAGAATCAACATAATGAATCAATTTCAAACAACAGCTGCCCATTTAAATGTCGCACTAGGGAATAATCTACAGGTTTACCATGTGCCTGATTTTTTTTAAAGAAATAATGAAAAATAAGGTTAATTAACATCTGAGCTCCTAGAAAACTGCATATAAACAGCCCGTTCTCACTTCCGAGTCGTAATATATGATTTGTCACGTCCCAGACGTTCCTGAGGAATGTGACAGGTGACCTTCAGTGTTCTTATGCTATGCGTCAGGTTATGGATGAAATCCAATAGAATGACGCTTCTGCTGTAACACACGTTCAAGCCATGTATTCCAGCCCTAACCCTAACCTTACCCCAAACCATAACCAGCACTTTAATGACGTTGGATCGTGTTTTCCAAAGCGATTGAAGTAAAATAAACGTGTAGATTCATTCCAAATGGTTCTCATGTTTCCTCATTTTTCCGATCTCGTAATATAGGGACGTGTTGAGTGATCGGAAGCGTAATATATCGACGATTTGTCACTTACCGCAAAATGTTGCGCTTTGGGAGTGAGAACGTGTTATAAACGTGGTATAAAATGGCTTCATTTTCTCAATGGTTATTTTTGTTACAGACATCAAAGTAAAGTGTTAAGTGTGAGTTCATAATAATTATAAAACTAAGTAAATGAATGTTTTTAGTGAACTTATAATAACTTAAAAAAACTCAGAGCACAAATCTGTCCAACCACAGCTCAGTCTCTGGGCTTTATTTAAAGGAACAGCCTTGGCTTTTGTTTGGAACACTTTGTTTTCTGTTCTTTGTAAACTTACTTTAAGAAGTGCCGTAAAAACTAATGCAAAGAATTAGGTTTTATTTATGTGGATATACTGGATATGTATCATTTCTTTTTACTGTTTAGTAAAATGAATTTAGATATTTAGTAACAAATATTAAGTATTTAAGTAGTTTTTGATTACAAGTTTATTTTGCTTTCATAAAAAACCTGATTCAGGAACATTGTACATGCATGTGAACAGTCATGTATTTAAATGGTTATAAAGGTAAGAGGACCCAAAAAGCAGGATCTATCATTCCCTGGCATGATGTTGTCAATATATAAACAACAGCAGTAAGAAACATAGTTTATTTCCACCCCAGAACAGAATTGAACGAGCTCTCACCGAGAGAATGGATGCCTTTGTCCTTCAGGAACACGTTGGCAAACAGGTCCACGTTGACATTAATTAGTTCCCCCAGTTCTGTGGTTAGTTCCCAGTACCCTTCCTGCAACACGCATAAAAATAACGCCATTATATCAAAGTTACAGTTACATTTTTTCCAGTTACATGCACTCAGAGTACAAAGGTGTGGGTTACAGTTTTGTCCTTGGTAATTTTAATAATTCTGTCCAGCTTTTTTGAGCCTTACTAACTCTACCAAAGTACAGGAGCTAACCACATGAAATTTTCATTACGATAAAACACTTTTAACTCTGTGCTATGACCGACTTTGAGCATCACTATCATGACATATATTACCAGTTTAATATCTGTGATGTAGATTGACAGAAACGTGGATGTTTCATCTGTTTTCTGATAATTAACTGGATAAAATGTGAAAAACTGCATTCTGGGTAAACTCAACTCACCATGAGAAAGGCAGCTGGTCAAAACACGTGATAGCAAGGTCTTGTTTTTATCCCCATTATGATCCCAGACTCATTAGCTGCGATTCTTTCTGCATCAAAATAATTTTTACCCCTCAGCTGTAAAAGTGTGTCGAGGTATCGTCTCCACCCTGCTGGGCAGGTGGGCAGCATGGACACTTAAGTTTGTGAAAACAGTAACTCAAAAACAGGTGCAGCCACTACAAATCTCAAACCAGTTTGAATACCAGTGGCCTTTAGTATAAGGTAAAGGTTGGAGGTCACATTTTCTGGAAATCTTGTGAATGTGACGAGTTGAGAACAAGGTGAGGTAAAATATTCAAATTGATACGACAGGTGTGTCTACTAGGAGCCTGAGGGGTACCACTGGAAGCTTTCTTTATATATTCCTATCATAAAACTCTGAAATGTAGCTTAAAGCTTTAAAACAACAGATGTTTGCATGCTCTGTACAACATTGTTAATATATCACATAGACTAAATCCTAGTCTGAGCCTAACCTGACAGTTATGTTTAACCTCGTAAGACCCGAACTCTTACATGGCATTTTTAATTTCTCTTTGCTATTCGGGCTGATTGGGACCTGATGAATGTCAAAACAAAGAATTATGTGATTCCTTGTTTTTACCAAAATTTTGTATTTTGTTCTAGACAACCCAAAACATGATGTCCACATATTTGGACGCCAGGTCCTAGGAGGTTAAATTCTCTGTGTTATCCTTGCAATAGACTAGCAGTCTCTGCAGGGTGTACTCCGCCTTTCGCCCCATGACAGCTGGAATAGACTCCACCCCCCATGACCCTAACAATGATAAGAACAAGTCCCATAGAAATAAAACAGATGTTAACAAGTGATTGATGAAAAAAATTAAGCTTCCTTCACAGTTTTAACCTGTCAGAGAGCCAAAGGAAGCTGTTGCTTTGTCCGAGTGATAAACAGCTATGTTTGCTTAAGTGAACCCAAGACTATAAAACCACAAAAAGCTCACTGAATGTTGCATCTGGAAGATCTTCATCCATTTGAGCTTCAGCACTTCAGGAGATTCTGCTGCATTCAGTCTAGTTAACATACAGTCATTTCCATCTGTTAGACAAACACTTCTCATAGTTAACAAAGAATGTGTGTAGAAACTGAATCACTGTTTAAGAACTCACACAGCTGACTGATGATGCAGGAAAGGGTTAGTTGGGAGATTCTGATGGCCAGCGGAGAAAGATGCTGGGACAGGCCTTCTTTGTAGAACACTTGCTCTTACAGGAAGTTGTGGTGCACTGCTCGGACCTTCAGGTTCATGGTGAGGTTGTGATGCACTGCAAATTTCAACTTTGGGTAAACCATAAGAGGGAGTAAATCCTCTGTAATGAAACTGAGCGGCCATCTCAGGAGCCATTCTAGGGCCTACAGGAACATCATTGTTGGAAAGGGTGGGAGGTAAATAACAAGAGGTTCCCCTTATCCGCCTTAATGATTTTAAGCACAAGCCAGGTTTTGGTTGGTGCTCTAAATCTGATGGAGCTGACGTCACAGGAACCACTGTAGAACCCAGAGCACCATCATAGGTGGAGCTTGAGCTACCTAATTTAGAGTGAACGCCACTGGAAGTAAACTTAGCTGACCCAAAAGACGGCCCTATGGGAGTCCGCGCAACAGACAGA
Source organism: Oreochromis niloticus (assembly GCF_001858045.2). NCBI lineage: Eukaryota > Metazoa > Chordata > Actinopteri > Cichliformes > Cichlidae > Oreochromis > Oreochromis niloticus. The sequence continues at coordinate 35,140,695 of NC_031987.2, read as the reverse complement.
GAAGTTGCTTCATGTGTGTCATCAGATTCAACAACCAACTGAGACGGTACTGCTGCAGGAGCAGTGTCAGGAAGACTCCCATCTGTGCTGAGGTGGTACAATTTGGGAGGTAAATAGGACTTCACAGGAAAGACTCCACTCTTTAACTCGATTGTTTTCCCTGCCTGACCAAATAATGGCATTTGGAGGTGAGGTTCTGGTTGGTGCTCTAAATCTGATGGAGCTGACGTCTCAGGAAGTTGTTCTCTAACTTTAAAGTCAAAACTACAAGAAACTGGGCTGAAAGACGAATGTCTTGCTGTTCTTCTGTATTTGTATTTTAAAGACATAAAGTCTCCTCTCTCAAGCTCAGAGCCATAGTTTTCTATAGCAGGTGGAACCATGTAAGAAACGCCTTCAACACACTCAGATGAACTCTGTTCTGGCTCATCAGACACAGAATCAAGTGCACTGTGCAATTGATTTTCCATTGCTGAAGAGTAACCATGAATTGGGAGTGATGATCTGCTGCTGTCCAGTGTGAGACTGTTACGTGAAATGGGCCCCATCTGAGCCCTATAGATCTCTGGAAGTGGAATATTGATGTGCCCCACTGCCTGACTGTCTGATGAAAACGAATCTATGGAAGTATTACAAGGATAATCACGACGAAATGAAGAAAGGCTGGACGAGAGGGTTTGAGGGGGTTGTGGAACAACCTCTGAAACACGCTCCATAAGGGAACCAGAAGAGGGACCCATGGGTGTAGAAATTAAACACTGTGGAACATCCGCTAAAGCGTGGTGCATAGAAAAAGGATGGGGAGGGGGAGCTGGGGGTGCAGAAAAAGAAAGGTGGGGAACATCGTCTGAAGCACGCTTCATAGAAGGAGGAGGTGGAGGGGGAGCCGAGTGTCCAGAAATTGAATATAGTGAAGCATGCTCCTTAAAATAAGTTGTATGTGGAGCTGGAGGAGAGAAGTCGGGAGTCTATGAAAGGAGAGAAATGAGCAGAAATTTAAACTCCGACTCTACAAACCTCCACATGTGTAAGTGTTAAGATGAATTCTATCAGAAATACTGTTGGCAATGTCATTTGACAGGTTTCACAATATAAGAAAAGTTCTACATCAACATTAACTCAACAAAAGAATCACATAGTTTGTTGCACTGTAGGACATCTGCTACATGCCAATTTAGATATTTCTAAAATTGAACTGAATTGATTATTGTTACATATATTTGTTACATTTCCTGAATTTGTTTTACTGAATGTGCAGCATCAGCATCTTAGTGTAAACTAAAGGGACTAACCGTGAATGAATCACAAGAGTCAAACAAACCAAAGCCGCAATCAGCATCCTCCTCCTACAGCAGGAAGACAAAAGCATGAAATCATAAATGTCAGCATTTGTGAAGATTGCAGCAGCAATACAGTCAGTACGATCAATAACATGATGATCACATGTTATTGAAGAAAATCTTTAGCAAAACTACAGCTCCAGTTTATGCGCATGAGGACTAATCATGTATGAACAACAGTTAAAAAAATTCATACCGAAGACTCTTCCTCTATTAGGTCTTCATCATCCTCGGGAGAAATCCAGTTAATGTAGGGAAGGAAGTCCACATCTTCCTCTGCAATCAACTTGGGGATGTCTGTAAAACCAGGCTGTGGTTGCTCTGAGTCCTAAAAATAAGATCGATTAAATAAATATTTGATAAAAAAGCTAAAAGAATGAAAGACAAACTGTAAATTTGAAAAAGGCTGATTTGACAAACCCGTTCCTCAATGGCCACAAAGCTGGTAAACTGAGACAGGATGGAAAATTCTTTGCTTAACTCGATGATGAAGGACTTCAACTCTGCTTTCTTACCCTGTAAAAGTAGAAAATGTCAGTTTCCACAGTTTGTCGCTCACAGCCCACCCAGGTATGCTAACAACGAGCCTGTAGTGAAGACATCCATGATGAATGTGTTGTTAAACAATCCCAGCACTCTTGTACTCAAAGTCACTGTTAACTAGAGAGCCCTTTCCGCATTGAGATTAACTAGCTCACTGCTCAAGTTGCTGCTGTGGTGGTCCTTCAGCTGCATCACTACAGAAAATCTCATCCCAACTTCTGTCAGTTTGGACAGCAATGGGAATGAATGGGATCATTGTCCTGCTGCTTGACATCGTTTAGGCCAGAGATAAGCTGCTGTACAGATACAGCAACTTATAATGGCTGCTTTATTCCTGACAGGACCATAACAGGCACCTGGTGGGTTCAGCTGATCCGTCATGTAATAATATCCCCCAAATGCTAAGGTGGGAAGTAAGTAAGTAAGTACAAATACTTTGTTACTGTACTTAAGTACGATTTTTAGGTATCAGTACTAGTAGGGCTGGGCCATATCATACCGTTCACGGTAACACCGGTATAATGTTGGGCAATGATAAGAAAATGAAATATGGCGATAGAATATGGGTAAAACGTGCATGCACAATGCCTTTGTTTACATACGCACATGGCGGCGATGCAGAATGAGAAGGGCGAAAGCGGATCGTTGAATGAAACAGATGAACCAGAACTGGTTTGTAAAAATGCTGCAACTTCAGTGGTGTGGAACTGGTTTAGCTTTCATCCATCAGATACACAACAAAGCACTATTTTTGGTAGAGCATGCTAGCGGGCCGTCGTTATTACCGTGTTGTTTGGAAAATACGGCACACTTAAAATCAATCCTTTGATTTTTCTGAAAATCGACAGTGTCCCTTATAATCCCGTGGGCCTTATGTATGAATTCTGGTTGTGTTTACTGACCTCGAAACGATTTTATGTGGTACACGGCGCTCGAAAATCTGTCAAATGTTTTAGTACGATTTTGCTAAGCTACGAAGCCGCACCGCTTGATGGATTGTTGGACCAGTGCTGCCAACTCCTCAGTAAGGAAAATCGCTATTGGCTGTCCTAAAAGTCGCTAGAAGTCGCCAAATGACGTCATTGCCTAATTTGCATAATGCTAATGTAATTGTAACCTACGTTCTTGGAGAGAGAAATAACATCGTGGACATAAAGTGAGTGAAAAATGTCCTTCTAAAAATGTATTTAGAACTACAAATTAAATTTCTTTTAGCAATTATTGTTTTTTTTTAATGTCACAATTCCAACCCTGCTCCTTCACCCGGGCTTGGACCGGCAAAAGTGACACGAAATAGGCACTCTGGTGGAGTTACTTTGTGTGTGTGTGTTTATAAGTAGTTTTAAACCTTGTGGTCCACAAAACAGCATAAGAGTAAAAGAAGACCTGACTGCGTTACAGTCAGTGTGGGAGCAGCGGCTTCGCTCATGCGCGATTCATTTGCAGTTTGGACGCATAGGTGTGAACATGTCCTGCCCTGATAGCAGCTGGGGGAGGACTGTCCTCCGCCTGTGAGCGCTTTGGTACGGGCAAGGTGCCCCCGGCAGCACCGCTGCTTGTTGAGAAGAGCGAAACGCGCTTTCATGTCAAAAAGTCGTCATTAGTGATGTGAGATGCCACTGATTTCCTTTCCGATCCGATACCAAGTAAAATTCAGGGTGGTATCAACGATACTGATCTGATACCGATACAAAAACTCATTTTATTTATTGTATCTCAAATTATAGCATCATGATTACAGGACATCAGATTTCTTGTTCTTATCACTTAATGCAGAATTCATCATATAGAAATAAACAAACTGAAGTTGTGCGCTATTTGAACACGCTGCCTGCCTGCAGCACTAAAGGACTCTGTGAGAGACGTTTGTCTCACCCAGCAGCACCTTCACTCTCCTCCTCTTCAGTTCGCCTCAACATAAGCTCATCATATTCTGTGATATGATTTACTCTGAGGTGTTTGACGAGGTCAGTGGTGTTGCCACAACACTTCACTTTCTTGCCACATGTATCGCAAACCGCGTCTCGGCTGTTTGTGGATGTAAAATACGTCCACACATGACTTCAATTACGCTCAGCCATTGTTGTGAGTGCGCATGCCACGCTGGACACATTTATACAGCCGTATTTCGCACATGACTATGAAAGGCAGAAGAGGAAGTAATTCCTTCCAATGTAGACAATCCAAATGTTGTAGTTTCTTTCCACTGTGTTCCTGTTAATGATCAACTACAAATTTACCCTAAATTACTAAAATATTGATATTTTAATATGAGAATCGATTCTAGAACATAAACGACTGGTATCGGAGGAATCGATATTTCAGTATCGATCTGCACATCACCTGTCGTCATAAATAACTCTCCAATAACAACAGAAAAAGTCGCCAGATTTGTCGCTAGTCACTTTTTAGAAAACAAAGTCGCTAAGGCGGTCTGAAAACTCGCTAAATATTGTGACAAAGTCGCTAAGTTGGCAACACTGGTTGGAGCATTACGGCTACCGCAGGCAGGAGCCTCGCGGAGTGATACGTACTGTGCTTCAACATAATATTACCGTATTGTGTGTGTATAAGCTCTTTTTAAGTTTCGTGGATATTATACATGGTTATGCTGAGGACATGTTGGCCAGTTTCCACTGGAAATGGCTTTTGGTTAAACTATCAGCAAAGAATTTGCATTTGAACTGTAAAATTTTTATATAACTTTGATGCACATAAAAAACAGCTGCTTGTTTAAGTGAAAATGGATTGATGGGTTTTTTTGCACTAATAAAGTTGAGGAGTTGTAAAGTATTTTGTCGTGTCAATTATATCGTCAGATATATTGTTATCGCAAATTTTCAAATATATATCGTGATAAATATTTTTGGTCATATCGCCCTGCTCTAAGTACTAGTTTATCAGTAATTTATTTTCTGACTGCTTTTTACTTTAACTCTCTACATTTCTAAACAAATACCGTAGTTTTCGGGTCATAAGCCGCTACTTTTTCCCACACTGTGAACACTGCGGCTTATACGGACGTGCGGCTAATGCATATTTTTTTTCATGCGGCCAAAAACATTTTGCCTGGTAACAGTAGACCAATCAAAATGATAAGTAGTGTATATACGGTATATATTTGTACCCGTTGTTAAGAGACGTTGTAATGTTGTTTGTGCACTGTTCCGTAAAAAAACCATAAGCAACGTAATTTGTGTGTTACCGATACGTACGTATACTTAAAGGTAGCCGTGTTACAGGCGCTGTTCGAGGAAAAAAAGCATTTGCAGTATGTATTTTTGTATGTTACCATAACGTTTATGTTACCATGTTTATGTTACCTTACGGATTAAATTAAACATTAAAAATCCTCACGTGTAATATTTCTGTGTAAATATCTCAAATTACAAGTGAAACGCATACGGCTTAAAATCCGGTGCGGCCTGTACAAGTACAGAATTGATTTTCTTTCTACAATTAGAGCATGCGGCTTTTAATCAGGTGCGCTCTGTAGTCCGGGATTCACGGTATATGTACATTCTACTAGGGACCAATCGTATACACAGTATCGGTCCAATCCTGACCTAAATTACTGAATCGGGGAGGGAAAAAAAAGGAATCCGATCCATTAAATATCACAAAAGCACCTCACAAAACTTGTGACATGATGTAACCCAGGTAGTGACTTTATCAGTCTGTGTCACATGACAGAGCGACGATGGCGTAAGAGACCTGTTGGCGTCTCTTAAATGGACTGATTCTTATATAGCACTTTTATACTCTTTCAAAGTACTTAAAGTGCTCTATACAACATGCCATTCACCCAGTTTCTCTATAGTTAGTGCTGTCTAACTACATTCACATGCATCGGTATCAGTCTTGCCCAAGGATACTTGACATGCAGACTGGAGGAGCCTGGGTTCGAACCACCAACCTTCCGATCAGTAGGCGACCTGCTCTACCTGAGCTACATCAAGGTAAGTATCAAGAAAAACCCGCTCCCCCCGCTGGCCAGTTTACTCCGCCTCCATGACAGACAATTAGACGTGGAAGTAGTGATGTTTTAGTTTAGTGTAAAATGAGTGTTGTTACATTACCATTCAGTTTGAAGGTTAAGGCTATATTTATTGTTCTCACGTGGTATCAGACGGGATTACTCTAACAAATGAAGGACATTTTGCCTGATAATTATGTTTATCCTCCTGTAATTTGCCACGGCTGTGTTCAGCTGTAATACCTGCCAAAGGTGCTACTCTGATGAGTCAGAAGGTTAGAAAACATTTTGGTCTATAAACTGATTCCATGGTTTCTTTTTTTAGCTCTAATGACTTATTTGTACCATGCTTTCATTTTAGAGTGCAATTAGACATTAAACTGGATAATATTCAATAAAAAACTGGAAACACTGGGGTGTTCCAAACCTTTGGTAGTGTAGTCTCGTGGTTTTGTCTTGCACGCTGTCTTGTTCAGATTTTGTTATTTAGAAAGTTTTAAAGTCAACTGACACAAAAATAGGAATGAGAGATATTTTGTAGTTCAAACCCAACTAAACTAAAAGTTACATAGAATTTTTTATTTAGTTTTAATCTTTGCCAGTGTGACCAAATTTGTCACCACAATTAACAGAGGGTAATGGCACATATTTGAATTGAGCCCAAGCTGCGGACAGCGACTCTGGTTTTCAAGTCATTTCCAGTTTATGGCAGGCTTGAGCTCTGTTGGGTTGTTCCTGAACATCCGTACAAACTTCCTCTCATCTGAGGGGTTGTCTCTTCTTCCAGACCTTGGCAGAGTGGTGACACATCTGAATAATAATGTTCACCTGAACTGATGATGTTGGAATCTGCAGTTGTTTAGAAATGGCTGCAAGTGACCTTCCCAATGTGTCTAAATCCACAATTCTTCTTCACCTAGTTCTTTGTACTTTTCTATTCTTCTACTGGTCAATCTAATCAGTGCTATCAAACAAAACTTTATAGGCTGGCAAAGATAAGCATAACATCATTTTACAGCATCACTAAAATATGCTATAAGAAATGATTAACAGTTCACAATGTAGTACGAAATAGTATGAAAATAATGTCCCTGATGAGTGTAAGTAAACCTTTGACCACAGCAGTATTTATTGTATTAAGGATTTTGAAACTAAACTGAACTATAAAGAAAAATGTAAAGAACAATAAAATATATATATATCACTAAAACAACAACAACTACTGGGATGTGAATTTCAATCTTTGGTCTCACTTATCTGCAAAATACCTCGTGTTCAGCTTCACTGGTGTCCAGGTTCCCGTCTTCATAATCCCTGATGAGGGCCCTCGCGGTGAGCTTGTGAAGAAACTAAACACATGACATAACGATACACTGTCCTCATGATCATGTGATGACAATCAGCCTGCGTGAGGATTGTAGGCTTAACAAGTGAGATGTATGCACATACAGCAGGTACTGTTGAGTGTCAGTGTGCGAGTTCTTACTGTGCCCTTTGTTTTCTGCAGCTCGCTGGTTGACACCATTGTTTTGAGCTCCTGACCTCTCAGATTTCCCAGGAGAGTAGCCTGTATTAAAACAACGGCATTATCATTATTGTCTAACGGTGTTGTACTGTAACTCTTTAATGAGGTCAAAAAGCCAGAGACTGCAAAATAAAGTTCAAATATTTTTGCTCTTCACAGTTTCTAAGTCAGCAGGCACACTGATGCAGATTAGTGTTGACTCATTTGTTGTTCCCCTCAGGCCACTCGCAGTTACTGTTCAGCTGGTAGGAATATAACCATGCCTGAAGTTTCAAGCAAGTTTTCAAGCTCTGCCTGTCTCTGTCACCCAGTACTGTACTGTGTATTTATATTTATATTAAGAGTATAGTTCAATTATTGTATAGTTTTTATAATGTGCTAAAGCACATGTGCACTTTTATAGAGCTGTTACTAATCTCGTTATACTATGTATAATGACAATAAAGGCTTTCAATTCAAAGTATTACTAACTATAGAATAGAATCTTCTTTACTTCTTAGTGACTGCAGTCCTTCCTCCCTTAGTTATCTTAGGCTGTGTTTAGTCTCTGTTCCCATGTCTACTCTATGCTTTTCCTGTATCCCATGTTTCCTGTCTAGTCACCCTTGTCTCCCCAGTTACTGTGTTAAGCTTGTGCAGTGTTGGGAAGGTTACCTTTAAAATGTATTCCACAATACATGCCCCAAAATGTATTTTGTAACATATTCTGTTACATGACTCAATGAGAGTAACGTATTCTGAATACTTTGGATTACTTAATATATTATCATGCTGTTTACAACTACATGAATGTACTATTGCTGTGTGATTTATTACTATTACCGAAGGCTACTCGCCATACCAATACCAACTAGATGTTTAAATCTTAATATAAATGAGTAACAGTAGGTGGACATTAGGTAAGGCTGCACTTTTTGCAGCGATCTCGTATAGAAAACTATTCCGCGCGTATATAAAACAGGTCCGCAGCTCCGAACCGTAGTAAAGGGACCTCTGGCTAATACGTCGGGTTCGTGTCGGGCTCGTAGCTGAAAACTTCTTGGCTGCAGTGGTTATTATTATATTTACATGCTTCCAGCTCCCGTTTCTGCTCGGTGACAACTCGGACTTTTCTTTTTTCTCCCTCCCTCGCTCACAGACATATAACGGGGATGGCAGTCCATTCTCCCTGCAGCACAGACTACACTGCCCATCAGGCTACATGCTTCAGGCCTATGCTGTAACACTCTGCCTATTGCCTTCATATTAAATCATTTTTTGAATAATAATTTTTAAAAATATTTCGTCACGTCATTATGCGGCCGCAAGTAGGGGTGACATGAGCGTGAGATTGAGACTCAGACATTAGAGCCTCTTAATGTGTGTTTTGTTTGTGTTTCCACCGGTGTGGAATTACCAAAAACATATGAACATATGAAACAGGAAAAGACCGCCATGTAATCCATCTATTTCAACAAAGTAACTGTATTCTGAGTACCACCTTTTTAACAACTAACAGTAACGTAATACAGTTACTCATATTTTGTATTTTAAATACGTAACGCCGGTACATGTACTCCCTGTTACTCCCCAACACTGAGCTTGCATGTCCTGAGTCTGAGTTTCGCTCTGTTTCCTGTTTTATTTTGATAGTCCTTGTCCGACGTCAGCGTATCTACTTTTGCTTCCCCTCGTCTCATCATGTCTGATTAGTCCCAGCTGTGTTTCCTCGTGTTCCTGTCTGTGTATTTTAGTTCTCAGTCTTGCCCTGCATGTTGTCGCGTCGTACCCTCACTGTGCTGTGTGTTTTCTCCTACGAGCTCCCTGTTATCTTCATCCCTAGTTTCCAGGTTTCTACAGGGTGGGCCATTTATATGGATCCACCGTAATAACATGGGAATGGTTGGTGATATTAAAGTCCTGTTTGTGGCACATTAGTATATGTGAGGGGGCAAACTCCTCAAGATGGGTGGTGACCATGGTGGCCATTTAGAAGTCGGCCATCTTGGATACAACTTTTGTTTTTTCAATAGGAAGAGGGCCATGTGACACATCAAACTTATTGGTAATGTCACAAGAAAAACAATGGTGTGCTTGGTTTCAACGTAACTTTATTCTTTCATGAGTTATTTACAAGTTTCTCTTTGTTCACAGCCATTGACATGTCGAAGAGGTTAACACGTGAGGAGCGGATCGAAATCGTGTTGATATTTGGTGAACGCAGTAACCGGGTCATTGCAGCAGATTTCAATGCAAGACACCCTACGAGACCACCCATCTCCCATGCTACAGTCAGCAAACTGCTTGCTAAGTTTCGTGAAACTGGTTCAGTGTTGGATTTGCCAAAATGTGGAGGCAAGAAAACTGTCACTAATGAAGAAACATCAGTGGCTGTCCTAGCTTCATTCAGCAAGAGCCCACAGCGTAGCACTTGCCACATGTCACTGGAGAGTGGCATTAGTCGAACATCCCTTCGGCGGATATTAGCTACTCACAAATGGCACCCTTACAAACTCCAGCTACTGCAGCATCTCAACGAGGATGACCCAGATCGGCGCACAGAATTTGCAGAATGGGCAAAACAAAAATTGGATCAGGACCCTCAGTTCACGCAGAAGAGTTTGTTCAGTGATGAGGCAAACTTTTATGTGAATGGTGAAGTTAACAAACAAAACCACTGCTATTGGTCTGACACTAACCCACATTGGATGGATCCCTCCAAGACTGTTGGAACAACAAAAGTGATGGTTTGGTGTGGTATATGGGGTACAACGATAGTGGGTCCATTCTTCATCAATGGAAACCTCAAGGCCACTGGATATTTGAAATTGCTACATGATGATGTGTTTCCCTCTTTATGCACTGAAGCTGGCACGTTCCCTGAGTTTTTCCAGCAAGATGGTGCACCACCACATTATGGGTGCCAGGTCCCAGCATTCCTAGATGAACAGTTTCCTGGAAAGTGGATTGGTCGTCATGGGCCAATTGAATGGCCCCCAAGGTCTCCCGATCCGACCCCCTTAGGCTTTTATCTTTGGGGTCATCTGAAGGCAATTGTCTATGGTGTGAAGATACGAGATGTGCAGCACCTGAAACTACAGATACTGGATGCCTGTGCTGGCATTTCTCCTGCGGTGTTGCTATCAGTGTGTGAAGAGTGGGAGAAGAGGGTTGCATTGACAATCCAACACAATGGGCAGCACATTGAACACATTTTATAAGTGGTCAGAAACTTGTAAATAACTCATGAAAGAATAAAGTTACGTTGAAACCAAGCACACCATTGTTTTTCTTGTGACATTACCAATAAGTCTGATGTATCACATGGCCCTCTTCCTATTGAAAAAACAAAAGTTGTATCCAAGATGGCCGACTTCTAAATGGCCACCATGGTCACCACCCATCTTGAGGAGTTTGCCCCCTCACATATACTAATGTGCCACAAACAGGACTTTAATATCACCAACCATTCCCATGTTATTACGGTGGATCCATATAAATGGCCCACCCTGTAGTTTATTTCATGGAGTGTTTTACAGCCAAGATAAAGCTGCCTCTTTTAGTTCACCCTGGTGTCTGTGAGTCCTGCGTTTGGGTCCAATCCTGTCTGCCACACAGCCAATCACAACACTGGCGATCATATTCTCACCTGTTACATGGACATTTTTAGCAGCAGCAAAACGTTGTTTGTACATTTCTAAAAGGCAGAAAACAAGGAAAAGGCAGGGCTGTGTTCAGCTCAGTAGAGAAGCAGCTTACCTGAGTACAGTGTGGCACAAAGCCATAAACCAGAGTGTGACAGTCATTGAACAGAGCATGCAGCTGCTTGGGAGCCTGCAGAGGTGGACTTGTTGGGCTGAACTGCTGCCACTTGACAGACACTGAACTGCAGCCAGAAGATGCCATACGCTTCAGCTGACAGGCCACCTGTAAACAAAATAGACAAAGAAAATTTTGGATTTTATTTAACATATTTACAATCTTCTTGTAACGAGTCAACAACTGAATAACAACAATTAACAGCTGCTTATGTATGACATGAGCGCTCACCTTCTCTGCCCAGTTGTGTTTGGTTTTTGTGTCGAAGAACTCATAGGCTCCGCCCCCTGCTTGAGCCAAGGCCCTCAGCATGTGTCGGTTGGCCATCGGGCTAAAATCATCAGACACATAAATATACTTTATACATATTTAAAAGATCAAATCAAGAAGAAGCTCAGAGTGCAGAGCATCACAGAGTCCATTATAATGATCCGTGTTGTTAATGTTGTTATTCAGGCCTTCTGCTTTGTAAATTCACGTCTCTTACTGGTGACTGTACAGTTTAAACAGCACGACACACTTTAATACGACAGTATACAGCTGTGGGCAAAAGTTTACAAAACTGTGCAGCCACTTCTTGTTTTTTCAGCTCATTAAAGATGTAAACTGTATAATAATCTTGGAAAAAGAGCAGTTCAGAGAAATCATGAAAGCCTACTGTTACCGTGACGATCATGTTCATGATAAGTGGATGTAAACTTGTGACCACAGCTGTAGGACGACACACATTTTCCCACTCGAAACCCTTTTCAGACCTGAGGCCACAGGTGAAGAGGCGACTGTGCTGAGCATTGTCTCTGAGCAGCTTCAAGGTGAGCTCGGTGTTCTGGATGTGGCCGTCCGACAGCAGCAGCAGGTTCCTGATGCCGCGCGATGGAGGCAGCAGGCTGAGCGCTCGCAGGGGACGCCACATCTCAGTGCCTCCCCCTAATGGAGCCGAGTGCTAACAGGAAAGAGAAGAATCGAGCTTTTGTGAAACTCTCTGTTGAGTTTGGCTTTAAACACAACATTACCAGTGCCATTAACATCAAAAGATATTCACTAATACAACACAGTCACATTTTTATAGAAGCTATACATAGAAAATCTGTGGAGGGAGCTGAAGGTTTTAGTTCATCAGCCACGAAACATTTCTGACTTGGAGAGGATCTGAAAACAGGAGTGGGACAAACTGAGATGTGTGTAAAACTTGTGACCAACTGCACGACATGCCTGACCTCTGTGATTACCAACAGAGGATCAAATACTTTTTTCCTTCATGAAAATGCAAATTAATGTGTAACGTTTTTAAAATGCATTTTTCTAGATGTTTTTCTTATTGCTCTGTCTTTCACTGTTCAAATAAACCCACCATAGAAACTGATCATTTCTTTGTTTGTGGGCAAGTTGCAAAATCTTTTGATGTGTTACTGGGGTCATAAAAGCAAATACATGTAACAAATTGTAATAAAGGCCAATCTCCAACATTAGTTTCAGTCAGGTTTCAGAGCTCATCACAGCACAGAAACAGCTTTAGTGAAGGTTACAAATGATCTTCTTATGGCCTCTGACAGTGGACTCATCTCTGTGCTTGTCCTGCTAGACCTCAGTGCTGCATTCGATACTGTTGACCATAATATCCTATTAGAGCGATTAGAACATGCTGTAGGTATTACAGGTACTGCACTGCAGTGGTTTGTATCATATCTATCTAATAGACTCCAATTTGTTCATGTAAATGGAGAGTCGTCTTCACACACTAAGGTCAATTATGGTGTTCCACAGGGTTCGGTGCTAGGACCAATTCTGTTTACATTATACATGCTTCCCCTAGGCAGCATCATTAGAAGACATAGCATAAATTTTCACTGCTATGCAGATGACACGCAGCTCTATCTGTCCATGAAGCCAGGTAACACACACCAATTAGTTAAACTGCAGGAATGTCTTAAAGACATAAAGACCTGGATGGCCGCTAACTTTCTGCTTCTTAATTCAGATCAAACTGAGGTTATTGTACTCGGCCCTGAAAATCTTAGAAATATGGTATCTAAGCAGATTCTTACTCTGGATGGCATTACCTTGGCCTCCAGTAATGCTGTGAGGAACCTTGGAGTCATTTTTGACCAGGACATGTCCTTCAATGCACATATTAAACAAATATGTAAGACTGCTTTCTTCCATTTGTGCAACATCTCTAAAATTAGAAATATCCTGGGGGGGGTCACGTGATGCGTCGAGCTGAGCAGACGTGAGCTTATGAGCTCTGCACTGGACAGCTGTAAAATATTGGTATTTTAGCTCATTTTTGCCAACAAGTTGCCTCGAATATTTATATAATGTCTTTAGACGAGTTTTTTGCACACCCTGGATCAAGCAAAAAAGAGAGAAATGGGCAAACGAGGAGTCAAAGCGAAAGCTAGCAGTGACATGGTAGCTAGCAATTGCCCCAAAAAGGAGACCATGTGCGACGCTGAGGATGCACTAAGTACACTGCGGGATGACATGATTGTGGACAAGGTGACTTCTAACATATCAAAAGTATTGGATAGCAAGATATCCGAAGTCATAAAGCCAATAAACGAGCTCACTGAGAAATTCGACAATCTGATAGAAAGAATGGAAACAGTGGAGCAGCGGGTCTCGGACTTGGAAGATGTCACGGCTACAAATGAGCCACGTATTGCCGCTCTCGAGACCCAGCTTAAGAAGGCCATGGAGCGTCTGGAAAGCTTTGAGAATCAGAGCCGGCGGCAGAGCGTGAGGATTGTCGGGCTAAAAGAAGGCGCGGAGGGTAGAGCACCAGTGGACTTTTTTAAAAAGTGGATACCAGAAGTCCTGGGCCTTCAGCAGGGTGCCATTACAGTCGATAGAGCCCATCGCACTATGAGGCTTACCGGCACGGAGGGACCGCGTGCAGTACTGGTCCGGCTTCATTACTACACCGATACACAGAAGATTCTCCAGGCTGCCAGGGCTAAAGGTACCGTAAACACAGAGGCAGGAAAAGTGTCCTTCTATCAGGATTTCTCCGCCGAGGTGGCACGAAAGAGAAAGGAGTCTGTGAATGCGCGTAAAGCGCTCAGAGAGGCGGGGATCAAGTACTCCTTCCTTTATCCAGCCATCATTAAAATATTTAACCCCGATGGCACTAGTATCTCCCTCGCGACCATCCAGGACGTCAAGGACTATGTGAGCAAATTGCCAAGACCTAAATAAACTGTTGGTACACGACAGTGTCATTGTAACGTAAGTTACAAACTCGAGGCTTACAGCATTACAGTACTGTTAATGAGCTAATGTATAGAGCATACTTTGATTTTTGACATACACTCCAGTGCGGGGATGGTACGCGTCTGTATCCCCCTACAGCTGTACTTTAGAGCAGGGTACATCTAGATGTGTAATTTATTTTATTTTACTTTGTGTTATTTCTGTTGGGGAGGGTTGAGGTTTCCAGGCTTTGTGTTCAGGTTTTGCTGGGAACCAGTGTTCTTGTTTTATGCTCAATTATTTTGGTTAATAGGTTCAGACTGGTCAAATGTAGATTTGGTTAAATATGTAAACAGCACAATATATATATATATATTACTTTTCCTATATGTCAGTTAAGATAAGTACTTGGAATGTTAAAGGGTCCAACAATGTGGTGAAAAAAAATGTCCATTCTAAATTCTCTGAAGAAAGATTTGATTCACATTGCTTTTTTGCAAGAAACCCATCTGACAGATGATGAACACAGAAAATACTGTAGAGAATGGGTTGGTCAAATTTTTTTCTCATCCTACTCCACAAATAAAAGGGGGGTTATTACTCTTATACACAAAAATCTTCCCTTCAATGTTACAGCCACTCACAAGGACAATGAAGGAAGATATATATTGGTTAAAGGGATGTTGCATGGGGAAACTGTTCTCCTAGGTAATATATATGCGCCGAATGCACAGGATGACGAGTTTTACACGGTATTATTTAGCCAATTAGTGGACATGGACTGTGCTAATATAATATTAGCGGGTGACTTTAACTGTGTTTTATGCCCCAAAATGGATAAACTTCCCCCACAATCTACTTTGACAAAAAATTCCAAAGCCCTTTGGCAAATTATAAATGAGCTTGACCTTATAGATGTCTGGCGACACTATAATCCACTATCTAAGGAGTACACTTTCCGCTCTAACCCTCACTTGTCAGCATCTCGTATAGATTATATTTTTATGTCCAAGTGTATTAGTCAGTTAGTTCAGCAGGTAAATATTGGTCATATAGGTCTCTCTGACCATGCTCCTGTGGTCCTAACCATTCAACCCATGAGACATATTGAGCGCTCCATGTCTTGGAAGATGAGTACACTGTCTCTTTTGGATGAGAAATTTATACATTTCATAACAGAGCAAACAACATTATTTTTTAGAAATAAATGATAAAGAGGAGATAGACACGGGAACTTTATGGGATAGCTATAAGGCTTACATGAGAGGGATGATTATTTCATACACAAGTCATAAAAGAAAACAACGATTAACAAGGCAGTTAGAGATCGAGAATAATATGAAAAAGCTGGAGAAACAATATTATGTAACAAAATCAGCTGAAACATTAAGTGAGCTTAATATTGCCAGGACATCTTTGCGTGATTTGATAATGCGAAAGGCTGGAAGAGATGTCCTTCTTGCCAGACGATGGCTTTTTGAATCAGCTAATAAGCCTAACCGCTTTTTGGCTCGTCTTGCAAGGAATACTCCATCAAGTTCTTTTATCACAGCTATTGTGGATGTGAATGGTGAAAGGCAAGTAGGAAACCGTCAGATTAATGAGTGCTTTAGAGAATTCTATACAAACTTATATCAGTCTGAGATGGACATAACAACACTTAATTCAGGCTTTTTTCTAAACGACTTAGCATTCCCTCCGCTTTCTGAAGATCAGGTTAGCCTGCTGGAGTCACCCATAACATTGATGGAGGTGGATAAAGCTATATCTGCACTCCAGTCAGGGAAATGTCCTGGGGCAGATGGCTTCCCAGTAGAATTTTTTAAGGTAATGAAAGTGAAGTTAAATAGTTTATTATTAAGGGTTTTTAATAAAGCATTTGAAGAATCGAAACTCCCAGAATCTATGTACCAGGCTAATATAACATTGATAGCTAAAAAAGGTAAAAATCCGGAGTCATGCTCATCTTACAGGCCTATTAGCCTTCTTGGTGTTGATAATAAGATACTTTCAAAGATACTGGCTCTTAGGCTAGAAAAAGTAATGTGCTCTATTGTGCATGCTGACCAGACAGGCTTTATTAAGGGGAGGAATTCTTATAATAATACTCGACGCCTATTTAATATTATTCATTTTTTAAATTTTCATCAGATCCCTGGGGTTGTTGTTTCTATGGATACCGAAAAGGCATTTGATAGAATTGAATGGGAATATATGTTTGAAATAATGAGAAGATTTGGGTTTGGGAAAAACTTTCTGGGGTGGATCAAAATTATATACAAATCACCAATAGCATCTGTGTTAACTAACGGCTTGTTATCCTCCCCAATTACATTGAGTAGAGGTACAGCACAAGGTAGCCCATTGTCACCACTATTATTTGCTTTGGCCATTGAGCCTTTGGCCATGGCCATTAGACAAAATCCAAGTGTTCCTGGAGTTAAAATTGGGGATAGACAACATAAAATTCTGCTCTATGCAGACGATATTCTTCTGACACTGACTGACCCTGCTAACTCTCTACCTGTTCTTACTGGGTGTATCAAGGACTTTGGTCTTATATCTGGATACAAAGTAAATTTTGATAAATCTGTTATAATGACTCTGTGTAGTGGAGGGGACATTGAACCTTTATATGTTAAACCTTTTCACTGGGCACCATCAGGTTTTGTATATTTGGGAGTTAAAGTTACACCAAATGTTGGTCACTTATATAGAGAAAATATTAATGGATTGGTTCAAGATCTTCGAGAGATGCTGACAAGATGGAGGTCGCTTCTGATATCATTTTTGGGAAGAATAAATCTCATTAAGATGGTAATCCTACCGAAAATATTATATCCCACAGGCATGTTGTTTGCAATTTTGAAATCAGAAGATATTAAAGCAATTAATAAGGCTATGGTGGATTTCATTTGGGCAGGAAGAAAACCCAAAATTAAATTGGAGACACTACAGTTACCGAAAGATCTGGGCGGATGGGGAGTGCCAAACATAGAAAATTATGTTCTCTCAATACAAGCGAGGATTCTTTCTTCCTGGATACATGAACATTCTGATCTGCCATGGCTAAATATTGAGGAAGTATTATGTAAACCATCCTCACCTGTTAACTTTCTAGGGAAACATCTAAATGACTTACCTCACGTAATAAAGCAAAACTCACTGATATATAATGCTATGTGGACGTGGGGAAAACTGAGAAAACTTTTTAACAGTAGTCTTCCGCTTAATATTTTGTCAACGCTTATAAATAATCCAGACCTTCTGCCGCAAAACATAGGGTCGAGCTTTGTGGGATGGCATAAAGTAGGTGTAAAGAGGTTTTATGACCTCTTTAAACATGGTGAGTTTAAATCATTTGAATCCTTGAAGTCCCAGTATTCTATGTCAAAGACTGAGTTTTATAAGTATTTGCAATTGAGAAATTATGTGTTAAAAAATGCTAAATCATTACAAATCTCAACAGCCTCTTTTCGGTTGGAGAAATTCTTTCTGGATAATAGGGAGCATAAACATTTTGTATCAAAGTTTTATTCAGAGATTTATGCCCTAATTGTGGATGAATTGGCATGGTTGAGAAAATCTTGGGGGACGCTGCTTAAATGTGAAATAGATATACAGGCATGGGACAAAATTCTGCTCCTTCCATCTAAAATCTCTGTTTGTAACCGATTTAAAGAACTGCAGTACAAAATTTTGCACAATGTGTATATTTCTCCGTATATTTATAGTAAGTATAATATGGGAACATCTCCAAATTGTCTCAAGTGTAAGGTCAGAGTGGGCACTAGATTCCATTGGTTGTGGGAATGTGCTAGTATTCAATCATTTTGGAAAGAGGTCTGTGCCAATATTAGTACAGCCATTGGTCATCAGGTGACAGAAAACCCATTAATGTGTATATTGGGATATATTCCCGTCTCACTGGTACAACATGAGCATGTAATTCAGTCAGGCCTACTTCAAGATTCAAGACTCTTTATTTGTTATATGCAGAGTCATACAAGTGCAACACACAGTGAAATGTGTCCTGAACTCTCCTTTGACTGTGCAAAAAAAAGACATTATATACAATAAATCTGTTGTGAATAGAATGTTAAAGTGTTTTGTGCCATATTAGCATCCCAACGTATTGACAGAGCAGTGCAACTAAGGTGGTGAGGGCAGCAGAGCGGGCAATCGGCACTTCACTAACTCCCCTCAGAGACATCTATACTGGCAGACTTCAGCAGAAAGCCAGCATCATCATCAGAGACCCCCCGCACCCTGGACACTCACTTTTTTCCCCCCTTCCCTCTGGTAAACGCTACAGGTCCATCAGGTCAAAGACACACAGACTCAACAGAAGTTTTTACCCACAGGCTGTCAAACATGCCCTACCTCCACCCTGATTGGAGGATAACTGCACTGCCAACACTCATGGACATTACACCTTATTTATAAATCGTATTTCTGTTTATACTTCAATGCAAACAACACCCTTACCACTTTAAACTGTATTTATTATAACATTATTTAGTATAGTTCCAACAGCACCCCCCCACTCAATGTGCAATATCATCCCCCCCCCCCCACACACTCAATGTGCAATATCACTGATCACACTGCACCTCTCAATGCACCTGCTAGTTAGATGGCATGTATGTGTATGTATATAGATGTAAGCGTGTATGTGGAAATATGTGTGTGTATACATGTACGGATGCAGATATGTATATATACATATATGTATGTATGTATGTGCGTGTATGTTTGCAGGTGTATGTATAACTTGTACATATCTTTCTTGTGTAAATGTAAATTTGTCATTGTGTAAATACTTACGCTATTGTGTAGTCCACACACATGGAGAGATGCCAAACTGCCTTTCACTGTTCTTGTAACAGTGACAATAAAAAGCTATTCTATTCTAGCTATTCTATTCTAAACAAGTGAGCAGAGTTGTGTAAATGTACAAAGTAATATGTGCAGTAGTGTAGCAGCTTAATGAATCAGGCATGATATGAAATATGACCGTGAAAGAATGTGATATAAGTCCTGTTTCAGTCACTTATGGATGCTGTGAGGGGACATGTCTGATGGAGGACCTGCCAGCTGATCACAGCCAGCACAGAGAATCTGGAGCTCACAGCAGAAACTCTGCTCATTTATTTCTAAGTGATTCTTTTCCCCACACTGCCCATCTCAGAGTTACCACACAAACCAAATCCTACTTTAATCCCTGACTATATTAATTTTCCTTTTTAAGTTTGGAGACAAAGTCACCCATCCACACTGCAGCCAGACTGCAGATGTTTCCTTTTCTCTGATTTTGCTCCAGAACAGACACTCAAGCTGAGTAAGAGAATTTGAATTTATGTTGAAATAAAGTTTGCATTCCCGTGAATTTATATTATTTTATTAGATTAATATCACATGCTTCAGTTTTCAGAGTATTTTCCTTCTAGTTTCTGCTTCTTGTGCCATCTAGTGTTGAACATAGTTTCCACCTTACAACCAAATTTCCTCAAGTTTCATTAGAAAACTAATTCTGGTGGAGACAAGTGGGACCTCCAGTCTCCTGGTAGATGCACCCATAGTATGAATTTGAATTTGCATTCACGAGATTTTCAGAAAAGTTGACCTCTGACCTTGAGATCATGGTCACTAAGATTCAAACATGTCTGACACTGTTGGTAGATACACCTGTAGTAAGAATTTGAAAATCCTACATGGCTTTGTTCTCAAGTTATCACATTCACAAACTTGGGAGACGGCGTGGCCCACTCGGCAGGGTGGTGACAAAACCCCATCAGCCTTTTAGGGCTGAGGTGAAAGAAGGGCTTTTTCTGGATCATGTTAGCTAGTGTTAGCATACCTGCTAAGATAAGAATAGAACAAATAGAGCAGAATGTCGTCAGCATGCAGCCATGCTACTCAGTACCAGGAGCTATAAGAGCACAACAGATTTATAACTGACCTTGATGAATCTCTGGGCTTCTTCATAAACTTCACCAAGTGGCATCACTGTTAGGAAAGCTTCTGTGTGATCTGAAAGGCAAACGCAGTAAAAGTTAAGAAAGCTACCACTGGCTACAGCAAGAATTTGTGGGGTTTTCTCAGTAATATGTGATTAACAGCTTCATCCAAGTATTATGTGGGAAAAATGCAAATATGACAAACTGTAAATGAAACTCTTGTGAATGACACACGTTGTCTCACAGAAAGACGTGCTGTTCCAGTTATTCACGTGCTTCAGGTTGACTTTGGTATTTGTTTTAATTTGAGCTAACACTTTTTAAATGTTAACCTAAAAGCTGCCTCAGGCTGCAAGTACAAACTGACCTGTTCCAAACAAAACGACATTGAGTCTCAGGCTGCGATCCAGGCTTTTGAGAATCTGCAGGGCAATTCTGCGGGCCGAGCGGAGAGACTCTCCCTTCATGGACTCGGATGTGTCCAACAGCAGGATGACTTCATCTGCATCTGAACTGGAGCTGACCTCAAAGTCTGGATAGAAAACCAACATGCAGGCCTAAAGGGACGAAAACCAGATGGCTGAACAAAAAAGCAGCATTTTTAGAGTGAGAGAAGGAGAAGACAAAGAGACCGACAGACAAACCTGGCTGTCCTTGTCAGGGTGTTTCTCCACCCACATCCTGGGCAGGTGGACGTCAGACAGCATGATGGACAGCTGAAATCCATCTGGACCCATGATCTGTCCCGGCAGCACACTCACCACTGCCTTACAGTCGGTTTTCTACATGACCACAAACATTAAACAGCAAAAAATTATTGGTTTGCACAATAAATCCATATTTGTAAACAGCAGTTTGGTTTAAACTTTGAGGTAAAACAGCAAAATAACACAAACAACTGTGAATTAGTGGTATAGTCCACCCAGCCTTCTTTTGACTGGATAAACACAAACAACAGGTCAAATAGAAATGATTTTCAACTAAAATAGAGTTACATTAAACAAATATTAACAATCGAAATCTATAAATAGAATGAATGACTGTGGTTTGGAATGCTTTAAATAATGACCAAAAGGCATCAAGTATAATAATGATTGTGATTATTATTGTTATTACTAGGAGCAGTATTCATTTTAACGACTTTTGATTAAATCCCACATGCAGCCAGGTTGTCATTTGTTCATATGCTCGATCAGAGGGACTTCTAAATCCGAAAAGATTTAGATCATACTTAACCAATAATAATCTGTATGAACAGTTCCAGTCTGGTTTTCGCCCCTTCCATACCACTGAAACTGCACTAATAAAAACAACCAATGATCTTCTCACGGCTGCTGACTCTGGTTTACTCTCCATTCTTATTCTTCTTGATCTGACTGCTGCTTTGGACACTATCTCTCACTCAATTCTCCTCAGTAGGCTAGCCTCCATCAGTCTCTCCCATATCCCACTAGCCTGGTTTAAATCATACTTGTCTGATCGCACTCGGTTTATTCAACTTAAATCCTTCACTTCTCAGCCCTTTCCTCTGGTTGCAGGCGTGCCCCAGGGATCTGTCCTGGGGCCCCTTCATTTCATTATCTACCTACTTCCGCTTGGACACATTTTTCGTAAGTACAATATTCAGTTTCACTGTTATGCTGAGGACACCCAGCTTTATTTATCCACTAAACCTGATTCTGCTCTCCTCCCTCACCCTCTGATTAGCTGAACTAAATTCATGGTTCTCTTCCAATTTTCTCAAACTCAACAGTAACAAATCTGAGCTTCTCCTGGTCGGCACTAAACAAACACTATCAATAACTAATAGCTTTTCTATTACAATCAATAACTCGCCGTTCTCCGTTTCCCCATGTGTGAAAAGTCTGGGTGTCATCCTTGATGGTACTCTATCTTTTAACTCACACATCAATAACATCACTCGGTCTGCATATTTCCAACTCCGTAACATTAATCGTCTCCATCCTTTTCTCTCCCCACATGCCACTGCCACTGTTCATAGCCTGGTCACTTCACGGATTGATTACTGCAACTCTCTTCTTTTTGGTCTTAGTCAAAAATCTATCCATCAGCTCCAACGTGTCCAGAACTCTGCTGCTCGTATCATCACCAGGACCCCTTCTATGCACCACATCACCCCTGCTCTGCAGCAGCTTCACTGGCTTCCGGTTAAATACTGCATCAATTTCAAGATACTTTTGTACACATTCAAGGCTACCCATCATCTCTCGCCTTCATACCTCTCTGACCTGGTTCAGATCACCGTTCCTTCTCGGTGTCTGAGATCCTCCTCCTCTCTTTCTCTTTCCATCCCTCCCCCCGGCTGGTCACCGTGGGGCGCAGGGCTTTCTGCTGCTCTGCCCCCGTCTTTGGAACTCCCTTCCTCCTGAGATAAGAAACATCACTTCCCTCCCTCTTTTTAAGTCCAGACTCAAAACTCACCTGTTCACATTAACCTATTCCACAGAAACTTTTCCATCCTGCTACTTTAATTTATTTATTTGTTCAACATTTTATCCTCATTATTTTGTAAATTGTTATGTTTGTTGTTCTTATTGCTTGTGTACAGTGTCCTTGAGTGTTTTGAAAGGCGCTTTATTAAATAAAATGTATTATTAAATTTGATACTAAGAAACAAACTATTTCAGGTCCAAAAATATCGATAAATCACAGATTTGTGCAGAGACTTGTGTGCACGCACTGTTAGTACATGAGGCCCAGTGTTACTTTACATGTTCAATTTAATGACTTTATATTCTGCAAGCTTTAACTATAAGAGTGCAGCACAGTGTATATATCTGTTATGTAAATATTGATTAAAAGAGAGAGGTGTGTTGCTGTCAGCCTTTATGAAAAGAAATCAGTCAGTTCTTCCTGATTATTTGTCACTGAGTAAAACAAAGCATGTAAAAAACATCACCTTTTATTCTTACCCTTAAATCATTGACACAGGACCTTATTGGTATTTTAATGTGAAAATATGTGTGAAATAAAATCTACTGATTAGTGCTTCACAGGTGACTCGATTAATAGAAGCACCATCATTGGCCCAAAGAGACCCAATCAACATGCTCAGTGTACATTATTACCATCCCCACCATCAGGCAGCTTGTTATGTTGACGTTTGGATTATAATCTTATGAAGCTCAGGTTCTAAAAACAACAAACAGATGAAACTTTAATGATACTGATGTTGTTGACTTCTCTAATCTCTGGCTACTTGAATTTTCTCGCATGCGTTTCCAAAAGTCTTGGTAGCTGGGGATTGGTCCGCCAGGGTCTCCGCTCCGCCGCCCGGCACACAGTGCACCCGCCCCCTACGGTGCCTCCTGCAGGAGAATGGGCCCATGTCCCCTTTTCGGGTTGTGTGCGGTCGGGTCACATGGATTAAGGCCCAGCCACCAGACGCTCGCTCTCGGGCACCCTCCCCAGGCCTGGCCCCGGTAACCCTATCCTGGGCAGGGTGATCTGTTCCCTAAATGGATTTCTCATAATGGTCTTCTGAATCGCTCTTTGTCTGGTTCCTCACCGAGGACCAATTTGCCATGGGAGACCCTACCAGGAGGCAGAAGCCCACAGACAACATAGCCCTGGGATCCCTGGGACACACAAACCCATCATGATAAGGTAGCGATTCACGGAGACGAGTTTAAGTATCTCGGGGTCTTGTTCACGAGTGACGGGAGGAAGATCAATGATCCCGGAGATTGACAGACGGATTGGTGCTGCGGCTACAGTAATGTGGACTCTGTACCGGTCCGTCGTGGTGAAGAGAGAGCTGAGTGTAAAAGCAAAGCTCTCTATTTAATGGTCGATCTACGTCCCTACCCTCACCTATGGTCTCGAGCTGTGGGTAGTGACAGAAAGAACGAGATCGCGGATACAAGCGGCAGAAATGAGTTTCCTCCGAGGGGTGACTGGCCTCTATCTTAGAGATAGGGTGAGGAGTTCAGCCATCCTGGAGGGGCTTCGAGTAGAGCCGCTGCTCCTCCACATCGAAAGGAGGCAGTTGAGGTGGTTCAGACATCTGACAAGGATGCCTCCTGGGCGCCTCCAGGGGGGGGGCACAGGACAGACCCAGGACACGCTGGAGAGATTATCTCCCGGCTGGCCTGGGAACACCTTGGTGTTCCTTCAGACGGAGGTCTGGGCTTCTCTGGGCTTCTCTGCTTGGGCTGCTGGCCCCACAGATAAGCGGAAGAAGATGGATGGATGGTGTTTCCAGAAGCTGGTTCTGTGGATCCGTCTGATCCTTGGGAAACAAGCCAGCAGCTGAAAGTTGGAAATGTAACTTTTACGTTACTTTTTTGTTTACACAACACGAGCGTCTATCCCAAAAAGCTGATTCTGTTCATGTGGACGAAGGGTTCAGTGGGAGAAAGGTTTCATCCACGTGACTTCTTCAGTCTTCACTCAGAGCATCTTGTTTGGGTTTTTTGGAGGAAGAAATATTTGTCAATTAAGCCTGAATTTTATTGTTAACCTCAAAGAAAGATGAACAGAAAATTCAAGTTGCTTGTGTCAGTCTTAGTAACGTCAACAACAGTCCCAAGCTGAAGACATTTCCAGAGGCTTTGAATCACGCTGCAGACTAAAGCATTCAAGCCTGTAGCAGTTTCTAATCTGCACTCACATAAAACACAGCCCTTACTTATTCACTGATAAATATCATGACTAACATGTAAAATAAAAAGCCAAGTGACCTTCATCTTGATTTGATGAGTGATACATTGCAGGCTGGAGATCTCATAGGGCATTTCAGCTGACAGGTCCAAGGTGAACTCTCTGAGAGAAAAGGAACAGTGATTGAAAAACCCCAAACCAAAAACATGACATGATACACGAAATAATAAAGCTGTAAATACTGCAAAGCTATTGTTCAGTTCTTAACAGTTTGGAGTTGGATATGAGCAGAAGAGGTTCACGCTGACTGGTTAACAGAAATGCTTCATTTAGCTCACCTGACACTCGCAGCTTCATCAGTTACGCACACCTTCTCCACAGTGACCTGTTGAGTGCCGTTTAAAGTCAGATTTCTCATCAAAGCAAACTCTGATTCAATTATAAGCTGAACAGGACCTCTGTTACCTGTGTGGTCTGGTTGAGGGCTGCACTCTCCTGCCATGGAGCCACGCTGCCGGGCAGGGAGAAGAGAATTGTGCCGTCCCTGACAATCAGCTCAGAGACAAAGGTCACTTTGATGAGGACAGTTGCACCAGGGGGCAGGTTACCCACACTGATGGTGAACACATCCTGCAGTGAGGATAAAGACCATGTCACAACCAGTGGCTGCTAAAAAGGCCTACATAACACCAGGAGACACTAAACAGCTCTAAGCTTGGACCCGCATGATGACCGTGTGTGTGTGCTTAGACGTACAGGTGCATCCTGGTCCATGAGATAAGCTCCATGTCCTTTCTCAATAGCCTGTTTGTACTCCTTGCGAGCTTTTTCTTTCTCCTTCACCTGAGAAACAAACATCCATTGGTTTGCTCACTTTGTGTTAAACGGCACAGCATAACACCACAGGCTTTATATACAAGATAGACACAGTCCCTCAAACTGAGCAGTTTTACTATTCATCGTTCCTCTTTTGAATCCAAATGTCACGAGCACAGGCCTGTGACTGTGAAATGAGAGAACCCACGTGCTTATTGGTCAACAAATTGTGAATCACAAATCATTAGCCAATGAGCTCATGAGAACTTTAATGTCCAAAATAAACCTAAATGTTGCATTTGATAGACCATCTAGCAAAAGAGCGAGTGAGCTGAAGGGTGATGTAGTCACAGCCTGAAGTCTTTTACAAACCCCGGCTGCTTTAAGGCTCTGTGATGTTGGCAGAACTTTTTTACAGTCTGTGGAAAACACTAAAGAACGCTTTTCTATTCCCTCCAACGTCAGAGTACGAGGTATTATCAACAAACTGCTGGGCTTTGACAGAAACAAGAGGAATAAAAAAAGATCCTGTTATGCTTTGGTCAGATTTTCATGAATATGTACAGAGATATATATATGTGTATATAAACAGAGAGAGATACAGGTGTTTGTATTGTAATTCACAGAAACAGGAAATGAAAACTTTCAGATGGTGAACTAGTATTTAAAAAGTGGATGCTAGTTACCTGTCCCACGACATGCTTCCCGTTGATGAAAGCTTCGAACCCACACACTGCAGCTGAATCATCTAGAGGGAAAACATACTTTGCCTCAATGGGCACTGAGCTCAGATTTGTGTATTTCTGGAAGATGATGACCTAACAAGGAGACAGACGATCACATCAAATGTCAAATCGTATGTCAGCAAACTAACAATGAAAAAAACTGAAAAGACTCGATGTGCCACTTTTACCTGCGAAAGCAGATCCATCAGTTTACACTTCACATGAACGGCCTGCAGAGGGAGCTGCTGACCAGTGCTGTCCAACAGTCCGGCGGTCACCTCTTCCAGAGGGTTTTTACTGCTTTCAAACATATCATCGCCTAAACTGAGCTCTACACACAGAAACATGGGGAAAAATCAAGAGACAAAACAGTGCAAAATCACTTGGTTAACTTCATTTCTATTTTTCAGCTTCATAATTATAAGTGACACATAGCAGACCGTGCTGAAAAAGGATTTCCCACTGATCTCATAACTGTTCAGTGCTTAGAGACTGTCAGTCCCATCTTGACCAATAAACACAGTCCTCTCATTTAGACGAGGAAGAAGCCACTGGAACAGGATTTTGACACTTCTTTAGACTCAACCTGCATGGCAACAAACCTGTAGCTGAGGGCCACAACCAACATCCTGGAGGTACAAACCAACACTTTGAAAAGCATTTCTAGAGCTTGACAAAAAACTGTTGTTGTGTAGTTTCACCAACTCTACATGCAAAGGTTTTGTGTCTTTCTACGATAAACTAAAAAGTGCTTTGCGTAAAAGAGTCCACCTGTAAATTATAAGCTACATCTAATGAATATAGTTACTTTTTACCTTTAAAGAAAGCTGTGGAGCAGTGCTTGCTACACTATATGTTATATCTGGTGGTTTTACTGGTTAATCCCACTTGGGATCAGTCTGGGCTTAATGTGAGTAGATGCAAGTATGGAATAAATGTCATAATCCTGGGTGGCTTCCTTTTTGAGTTTTCAGACCTATGAACTTGATCTTGAGGTCAAGGTCACTGATGATTTTTAGCACTTGAGGTTCAAATTTCTACGTTGCTTCATTCTCAGCTTATTGGAATTATAAACTTGGCTGTCCAGGCTGCCAGCCCAGCCAGGTGACGATACTACCACATGAGCCTTTTACAGCTGAGGGGTAAAAACGTATGAAAGCTCAAGTTCAACCACTAAGCTGAGTGCACTGTACTCTTACGTTCATCACCATAAATAAGAGCTGATCAAAGGCGCAGGTGTCCAGTGCTCACCTTCAGCAGAACAAGGAAGACAGAGCTCAGGTGACATGTTCATGGAAGGAGTGAAGTCCTTTAGCTGGTCTCCTTGGATGCTGAACTGAACCACATACTTGAGTTTCACCTGATCAGGACTGTATACCACATACTCATCATCCTGGAGGACACAAGAGTGGATGTATGTTTGTGTGCGTTAGTGTCAAATATGAGCCATCATAGTGTGACAACAGTTAAATATTCAGCAAAGAACAATAATTCAGCTTATGGGCAGTAACTGTTTTATTCTGTCTGTTTATCTCTCCATGTACATTTAAACTCTCACACAGTCCTACTGTACCTCAAACTCAGAGGGAGTGTTTGGAGTGCGGCGGACTCCGCGCACGCTGTCGTATCCATCGGGAGCCTGCTTCAGCAGGATGTCCGTCTTGTAGACCTCCCTGCAACGTCCCAACGCAACATCACACACCAACAACAACCGGGAGCCGTCTGTCACGCTGGGCTTGGAGTATTTCAGACTGGTGCTGTGGATGGAAAACGTGACTGTGTTGCTGCCATCTTGGTTCAAAGATATCAAAACTCCAATAATAACAAGTGAAATCGTTTAGCTTTTATTACTGCTGTGCAGTGTTTCCTTAACATTCAGAGGAAACTCTACAACCAGAGGACTGAAAACACTCCACAGCATATGAACCTTACAGTCCATTCATCCCCAAGCCATTCTTAGGCAGAAAGAATCAGGGAGAAAATGCTGAGGTGTGCCAGATTACACAAGATAAAGTTAACATAAGTGGCAACAAGTCTCATGAACGTATTCAAATTTGAACGTTTTGGTTCAAAGCGTTGCCGATACGCACGGTAGTCGGGGGAGAGGTGCAACACTGAGTGTCGGCAGGCATTGGCATTTTCAGCCAGTGGTGTTGGGAATCGAAATCAATGTAATCATTAGATTTGCATCCAGATTGTAACACCAACTGGAACACGTCTCTTCTCCTTGAATTAGTTATTTATATTTGCCTTATATGTCGTATTCTCACCAACGTTTGCACACTTTTCACTCAATGGCAAAATTTCAATGAATGAGGCTCAAGACTTTTGCACAGCAAATGTGTGTCAGACAAACAAGCAAACTGGTCAGATTGAGATTTTCGACTAACCTCAGGGAATCACTAAAGTAGATTCCACCACCCAGTTTCCCGAAATCCGTTCTTTCTATCCCGTGGTGCTCGACTCCCACATGGGGCAACAGCAGGCCACTAAAGAGGAGAACACAAAGACAGCTCAGCTGCTGTTTCACTACATACATTAAAGACACACAATTCATATGAAAGTAAAGATATCAGGATCGTTATGTTAATAAAGGAAGTCTGCTCAAATCGAGCTAAATGAT
Organism: Oreochromis niloticus; assembly: GCF_001858045.2. Classification (NCBI taxonomy): domain Eukaryota; kingdom Metazoa; phylum Chordata; class Actinopteri; order Cichliformes; family Cichlidae; genus Oreochromis; species Oreochromis niloticus. Next base: position 35,111,574 of record NC_031987.2, on the reverse strand, counting down.
TGGACGGCGTTTCCTAATACAGATGGACACAAGACGTACAGCCAGAGCACCCCAGGAGTTTATTCAAGCAAAGAAGTGGAATATTCTTGAAAGGCCAAGTCAGTCAGCTGATCTTAACCCAACTGAGCGTTTCACTGGCTGAAGACTAAACTTTGGCTCACAAACAAACAGTGATTGAAAGCTGCTGCAGTAAAGGCACAGCATGACAAATTTGTCCTGTGATTTCTAGTCCTTAAGTTTTGTTTTTGTGTTTCCCTTGTTCAGTGTCAAGTCCATGCCTTTGTGTTTGTTGTGTGTTTCCTGTTTTATTTTGATGTAAGCCGTGTTATGATCCCCAGTCTAGTTAGTTTTCTGTTCTTTTTCCTGTCCAGCAAATAAAGCTGAGTTCTGAGTTTAATTTTGGCATCTTCAGTCCTGCACTCGGGTCCTCCATTCCTGCCTGCTGCACACACACCATGACAGCAAGCTGTTGTTTCCAAAAAGCAACAAATGCCTTTGTTGCTCTTCTTAGAATCCAAGTACACAGGATTATGTCTCATTAAGTTTCCATTTATTATTCCCACACACCATCAGATCTGAATATAAGGAGCTTGCAGCAGTACACAGGCAGAGATGTCCTGTTAGATTATCGGTTAAACTAGATGTAAATACCAAGGATAGAGTATTTATTGAAATACAATACAGAAAATCTTTGTTTTTTCCTTCAGTCTTTGGTCTGATTGGTCGACACATAAACCAAACGTGTTCATGCAAATGGACTAAGACGTCCACATGGTTGTGTTTTATCCCCAAAAGTTGAATAAAATTAAATACTGACGGCCACAAGTCGCCCCCTCCCTAAAGACGCATTAATGCTCCTCATTAATTTTCAGGTGACCTCTGACCTTCAGGTCAAGGTCACTACTAAATGCAGCTATGGTATCAATTAAAATTGTCTTTCTCAATTTATCATGAAGTTTCCAAACAACTTTCACCTCTTACTTTGACCTTGAGGTCGACGTCACTGAGATCCAGACTCATCGAGATATTTGGTAGCTGCAGCTAAAGTCTTTAAATTCCCCACAGCGCCTGGTTCTTGACTTGTTGTCCACTCCACCCGCCTGCCTGCTCACCTGCCCACGGCGGGTAACTACAACACCTTGACGACATTCAGACTTTGTTTCATTGTATATGAGAGTGTCAACCACAGCTTGATGCGATGAGATGAGCTAAATCTCTGAATGGACTGCTTTACAAAAGAGTTTTGTCGATGTGGGTTTCAGCTTGAAGTCTGTCCGTTTTGTTACAGTATATCAGGTATGAGACAAACGACGGGATCAGTTAACATGTTCTCACCGAGACAGGATTCCCACAAAGTTGTTGGGACTGGAGGAATGGAGGAGTGGCTTAACATTCTCCAGCTCGCTCTTAAAGGTCTGAAGCTCCACCCCTCGGCCGACACGCACAATCTGCTGGATCTGCACCCTGCTGCGAAACACAGATTAACGCGAGGGAACATCTGTGAAAGAGATCTTTGTGTCGTTGCATACAGAAGACATACGCCAGAAAACTGAAGACAGATCATTGTGAACACGTTGGCTCATTTACCTCTGCAACTACCGACTTCTTACAGCTGGGATAATAATACATTTTATTTAAAAGCGCCTTTCAAAACACCCAAAGACACTGTACAGCAAATACAACAGGTATAAAAACATGAAATATACACAATAACAAGAGTAGCAGATAGAAAGTTTAAGTTCATGCATGAGTTATATGGAGTAGACAAATTTAAACAGGTGGGTTTTGAGGTTGGACTTAAAAAGAGGGAATGAAGTGGTGTTTCTGAGGTCAGGGGAACTCCACAGTGGAGGGGCAGAGCGCCTAAAAGCCCCGCCCCCCCACAGAAACCAGACGAGAGGAAGAGAAAGGGAAGAGGAGGACCTGAGGCACTGGGATGGGATGGCGATCTGAACCAATCAGAAAGGTGTGGAGCAGGAAGCCACCCCCATGTTACATCAGAGGCCAATAAAGCCCACTTTGATCTGATCTGGGTGGGACCAGTGAAACTCTGACACATTTAATCAGTTGTATGTAAAAGACAGAGGAGCAGAATTTCAACAGCATGTCTGAGTCTTTGTACATGATAAAGAAATGCTGCTGTAATGAAAGAGCTGTTTTTAGAAGTAAACGTGTAAAATGACAGAAACCTATAATGTGATCATCTTGATGTAGTATGAACGGCCACGAGGGAGATCTTTATCAGGAGGACAAGCTGTCTGTTCATATTTTCCAAAGCCATCCAAAATGCTGGATTGGAGTCTTTGGCCCCCAGTTTGACACCCCTGTGTTAGGACAACATCTATATTAAAATGGCAGGGGTGTGGTCTGTGGCCTGCTGCAGTGGAGGGGCGGCACAGAGGGCAGGTGTGAGTGCTCAACGTAATGATCTTCTTCTTCTCTGCGTATATATAGTGACGGCGGAGATGGAGGAGGGTGTGTGGAATGGAGCAGCTATTCCTGAGTGACCGAAAAACATCCAAACAACATGAAATCCTGTGTGTGTGTTGGGTCCTTGTCACAATATATCAGCATGAATTTGAATGTGGTGTCACTGTTACTTAATCCTCGTTTGGAAAGTAGACATGAAACTACCTGTCCTGCAGGAGATCGGTCACAGCCTGAAACTCGGAGCTACTGGGGGGAACCGTCTCAACGCTGCACCTCAGAGCTCGATACTTCCCCACAGTGGAAGGGGCGGGGCTCCTCAGAGTCATCTCGCTTGCATTCAGAACATCTCGGATTAACTAGAGGAAATCAAATCGTTGTGTTTTGTGTTAGTCTAAAGATACAAAGAGAACACAGAGGCTGAGCTGATCGATATCATGGACTTGTGCACTGGAGTGGGGGAATTTGTGTCGTTGTCCAATCATCATCCTCCTCTGGCCCTTCAAACAGCTGACAGACTTTTAACCTTTGAAGTCATTGTGTATTTTTTCCTTTAATGTTTCCTACAAATGTGTAATGAAGCATTCAGCTTACAGCAGTGCTGCAGCGCTAGCTTAGTTAGCATTTTACTATGTTAATATGTTTTAGTAGCAAAACAGGAAAAACCTGAAATGTTCTTGAGAGGAACAGTGAACCGGAGCTGAAGCCCAAACAAGACCAAACATCTCTGGATAAATGAAGAAATGCATGCTGGGATTGTTTTGGGTAGTCTGTAGTGTATGTTGCAGTGCACAGGACGGTCAGGTTGACTCTGTCGTTTATCCACCTGTTTGACATTTTTATATTTCAGCATGAAAGCGATCAAAAAATTGTGAAATGTTTTTGTGAAAAAGCGCCATCTCCTGATGGAGCCGAGTTAAAGGGTCATAGTTCATAGTGCAACGTTCCTCCTTCAGGAACACTCCCAGCAGCTGGGAGAGGCGTTATGTGTACTTTACATCACGTGCATGCCTTTGTTTCCCTCCTTTCACATTGACCTCTAAGTTTTATGGAGCTGTTTCAGACATGGTGCCAAAGCAGTGGAACCAGTCGCTGCTCTCTGTCTTATTGCAAGTTGTATTCTGATAGTTTTGTTGGTTTTTCTGTCCTGGCTCAGTCACACTGCATCTCTGACACAAATCACTCTGCAGGATATTTTTCTCAGTACGTGTGATGTCAGTGGGCGTGTCTCAGAGCCTTCTGCGTATGAACGTGTACATGTTACCTGACAGAGGTCCAGTTTCTGAGAGATGAGCTTGGTGCTGGGAAACATGGAGGATTGTCTGTGTGGCAGCAGAGTGTAGAACTCCTGCAGGAGACTGATCGGCTCAGCGTGGTTTCCCTCTGTCAGCTTCTTCTGAGCCTGAAGCAACAAGCCTTCTGCCCTGCTCACCTGCACACACACACACACACACACACACACACACACACACACACACACGGTCCTATCAAAATCGTTTCTGGGATGTGAAACAAAGGTCAGGCTGATGGGAAAGCTGCAGTTTCTGTCAGTGGTCACCGTCAGCAGCTCCACGTTTTACAAACAATCCACAGAGAAACTCTTACATCATTCAGGCTGAGCTTGTCAACTGAAACTCTGAGGATGTTGTCGAGGCAGCCCAGCGCCTCAGTCCACAGCAGCTCCACAAATACACCCACTTCTTGTGATAAGCTTCCTGTGTTGAGCTTCTCTTCCAGGAGCAGCTGTCAATCAAACAGAGCACGTATCATCCAACTGATGAGCAGCACAGATGGAGGTCTCAGACGTCATATGTGCTACTAAGAAACAGGATTTCCCACATGTTCTCTCAGTAGTCCAGCTCCAAATTTGGTCCAGAAACATGAATTCAGTCATTTTTAGTTTGAAACCAGATTTTGACACATTTCCAAAATGCTTGTGTTTTCCTTCTATATTACTTTTAGAAAACTTTCATCTGTGCACAAATATAAAATGTGACACGAACACATAAAGCATCTGATGTGACATTCTTAATAAATCTGTACTGAACTTTCATGTTATTATTCATGCTGTGAGACCCGACCCACCCACAGCTTTGTACTGGAAACTGCTGCAATACAACTTAACAGAGAGAAAGACAGCTGTATTAAAGGTTGATGATTTAGCCCACAGTGGTTGGTGGGAGTGTACTTTGTAATACTGTGTCCTCTTAATATGTCAAAAATTATAACCAGTGTTTTGGTCAGTGTTGATATTCAACAATATTCCTCATTGGAAAAACTGATGATTCATTAAACCTCAGAAAGAAAGTGGGAAACATTTTTATTAAACTTTAATTCTTCAAATAAAAAACGAGTGAAGTAAATGAAGGTGAGTCTAAAAGCTGAGAGCAAAGAGGAAAGATGTGATGAAATATTGAAACTGGTTCTTTCATCAGTGAGTGTGTCAGACCTGCTGGAGGGGCGCAGAGCCCATCTCACGGGCAGAAGGAGGAAACCTGCTCTGCTTCCGGAGACCTGAAGCCTCCAGGCTGTCTCTCAGGGCCTGGAACACCTCCAGAGCTTCCTCTGAGGTGGACAAAAACACCAGCTTGTCCCTCACGGCCTTCTTCTGTGAAACACAAGTATGTGTGCAAAAAAAGACCAAAAAATCAAAGGTCTAAGCAACCAGTGACGTGTGATTGTGCTGACAGTGCACTGTGGAACATGTCTTCCTATTTCAGCGTCCTGTTTCGCAACTCGGAGGACATCTGAAGAATTGCACACGTCTCAAAGCTGCTCTCCATCTGAAGGACCCGGACTACGATAGTCGTCCTGACTCTCCTGCTGAGGTTATCAGTCTGTCAGCTGTTTGAGGTCACACTGAGTAAAAAGTCTATTTTGTAAATATTTGGTAGTTGAAACCATCTTTTATACTGTCTATGCACACACTCCTTCAGCTATGAGCAGTGACAGATGGGCTGCTATTGTATGGTGTGTGGGGTGAGCAGATGTCATTTCCTGGAGTAACAGGAAGTCACCAGGAGTTGGTCGTAACCCTTCTAGGTTTGGCACAGGACTCGTTTAAGCACTGCTGATGATTTCGAGCTCACGGTTTAAAGTACAGATGAAACTGAAACAAATACTTGGAGTTCCTCAACTCTTACAAAGGGGTGGCTGTGGCTCAGGTGGTAGAGCAGATCAACTACTGATTGGAAGGTTGGTGGTTCGATTCCTGGCTGCCCCAGTCTGCATGCCAAATATCCTTGGGCAAGATACTAACCCCAAGTTGCCCTCCGATGCGTTCATTGAAGTGTGAATGCTTATTAGTTGCACTTGAGTTTAGAAGTGCTTGTATGAGTGGGTGAATGAGGCATGTTGTATAGAGCGCTTTGAGTACTCCGGGAGAAAAGCGCTATATAAGAATCAGTCCATTTACAAAATCATATTAGAATAGCAGACTGTGTATTTTCAGCGCTAAAGTCACAGTGTCATCAGGTCACAAAGCCAGCTCAACAGAAGGTCTAACAGTGATCCTTTGAAAGTGTTCCAGTCAAAGATTTTGGCTTTAATGGGACGTGAGGTTAAATGGTAAGTGGCCTGCGTTTGTAGAGCGCTTTACTTGGTCCCTATGGACCCCAAAGCACTTTACACTACATTCAGTCATCCACACATTCACACACTGGTGATGGCAACATTGTAGCCACACCCTGGGGCGCACTGACAGAGTGTGCACATGACCCAAAGTATTTCCCCAGCACTGCGTGACACTGACAATAAATCTGTCACCGATTCTCAGCAGATTTCATCTCACTAATATTTGTAGGACCTGAAGACGAGCAGCTAAACGGCAGATGTATAGAAGAAACACTACGTTCTCTGCAGGGATCCAGCTCAGCTCTCATTTTAAAGACAAATGTACATTCATAGAGTTTCACACCAAGACAGAAAACATGAACCAGAGTGGAGTCGAGTCAATCTCACACATGTATACACATATATATACACGTCTATTGTTTGTGAATATAAAGCCACTTCTTACCTCACAGAGTACATCATCCTTCCAGTATCTGACCACACGGTACTGCCGCCCCTCCTCCCCTTTGAAGCTCTGCAGCTCCAGCACACACCAACTGTTGCTGTTTACCTACAGTGCATATGTTTAATACCAGTAAGAGTCATTACAGTAATTATTGCTGTGGGAATATCATTAGTGGTAAGCTACAAAAATGTTCTTTTACCTTTTCAAAGATTGAATACTTTGCCACTTGAAAGTCACTTTGGTCTGACGGAAGATCCGAATCAGTTTCTCTATAAATTCTGTCAAAATGAACATTTCAAACATCAGTTGTCTTCTGAGGCGCCATGACTGGAGAAAACTTACCAGAGCAGTTATCTGCACTATTAAACCAATCTAATAACTACAGCAGCTTAGAGAACAAACAGTTCAAGTTTTTAAGCAGGCCAATCTTTCCAGATCTGAATCCAATCTGCTAAATGAGCCAACGTGGGCGGGGCTGACAGAGAAAGCTGAAACTATGACCATCTGTCTATGCTGCAGTTCAATGCAGTACCAGCAGATGGAGACACCTTATTTCAAGCCAACATGACAATAATCACAATCTGTGTATTACTGTAGGCTCTACCAGCAGCCCAGCTTTATCATTTCTGCCACAGAAGGACGCTGGGTTGTACTTCGTGCCTTTACTAGTGACTCTTGGCTTTAAATATATTGTCTCCTCCTGCTGGTAAAGCAACTTCTGCTTGTGTGTCCACTTCACACTTGGCACAGGCAAAGTGTGAAACGCACACGGTGCACCTATTACACGCCTGTTACACGCCTATTACACGCTTTGCCGCGTAATCGCTCACATGACCCCAGTTTGTGTGTAAATCAGAGCAGAATGAACTTGGCCCACTGTTAACCATATACCACATCCAGGTTCTTGAACCAGAATCAGACACATATTTGATCCAAAATATTAGATCAGTGCATCCCTGGTACTTTGTCCTGTACCGTGACAGGTCAGAGGTGTCTTCATAACTCAGGGTGTCGACATTAACAGGCAGATGGTCCTAATGTAACTCACTAATAGACAGATTCCCTCTAACTGCTGATGGCGTCTCTCACCTGAACCTGTCCAGCACATTCCCACTCCTCTCAAGACTCTCTGCCCTCTGAGTCCCACTGACACACTCCATAGGTTGGGCCTGGCCTTTTGACCCTGCAGTATGGACACACACACACACACACACACACACACACACACACACACACACAGTTTAATAATTAACTCCATATCATATCATGTTGTGCACAGATCTTTGCACTGAGTAGCAAACAGGTTCTTATGAATTTGCACAACAGTGCTGCATCAGCTTTAAACACAACGTGAATGTGTAACGCTGCACACACCCATGTTCATCTGACCTCAGCCAGCAGGTTGAACTAGTTTTATGAGTCTCCTGAACATTTTTAATGTGAATGTGTTTAAATCAGTGTGGGGGGACGATGTTACTGAACAGTAACAGTAAAGGAAATATCAGTCATTGTGCTGCATGTGGGTAGAATTAGCAGCTTGTCTGTGTCTGTAACACAAATTCATGAAAAAAAGAAATAGAGAAATAAATGAAACTGTAAACATCTGCTTAGTGGTGCTTTCTATGCAGACCTATCTGCTGAGGTGCGAGTGAAGCCAGTGGAGCCATCTTGAAGGAAGAGCGATGAAGAGGACCTGATGAGGCAGAGGACGTGTCCAGCTTGTATTCATCTACCTGCAGGAGAACTCCTCTCTCCACACACCTGTACACATAATCCACCCCGACCACAGGTGTGTGGTATTTCTGAATGCTACGCAGCCTGTTGGAGCTTAGGTTGGATACATCGGTTGTCACTACCAAAGAGCACTGTGGGAAATGTAGGAAGAAATGAGAGAGAAGTCTAAGATTTTTAAATGTATTTATTGGTTTTTGGTCTCTGAACATAAAGCTGCAGAATGCACACACTGTAGGTTTGTAAGCAGAAAACAATCCAAAAGGCATTTTGCACTGCTGGCCTGTGTTGGTCAGTCAGTGTGCAAATATATACTTTTACAAAAACAATAAATTGCTGAAGCGTCCCATCAGAAGAGAACGTAGTTCTGTCAGGTCAGACTTCAGCATCTGCATCAGCAAACTGCACCACAGTCACTAACACAGAGGGACATTCTTCTGCACAATAAGCACTTTTGCTCACTTGTGTGCTTTTGTTGGTAACAGACTGTCCTGTGAGACTGCAGGCTCTATGGAAGTGCAGCCGATTCTTAGTTGATCAGAACCAACTATTAACTACATGTTTCTATAAATATGTGGGAGGATTCTAGTTTTGAATCACTTCCATCATTCGTGGTGCAGTGCAGCTTTGCCATGGTTTCAAAATCTGAGAATATGTTGTGAACATTATACGGAAATAGTCACGAGCTGCAGCTCGATATGGACGCAGCAGTTACCAAAGAAAAAAGTTGTTTTTAAGTAAAGTTTTTTAGTAAAGTTTCATTTGAGTATTCAGTCTCCCCCCCCGCGCGCGCGCTGACAGCTCTCTGACCTGTTTGTTGACCACAAACGAAAGGTTGCCTCCATGATCTGTGACTGCTGATTTCACTTTCTTCTTCTCCTTGAACGACAAACCTTTGAGTTCGAACAGCACCGAGCAGCTGTCGAACACCGCCATGTCTGGAAGCAGAGGGAGACGTGGATCACACAGCTGTGCTGAGAAAAACCCTGCTGGCGCTTCCGCCAACTCCTGTTAAAATGCGGAAGTAACTCAAAGCAGCAAAAAGTATCCAATGTAACAGATTAGTTAGAGAACAGCCACACGGGAATCATGCTCGTTAGTAACGACAAATACAACAAAGCATCGACACGATCAGAAACAGCAAAGGTACTGACGAAATACCCGAAGCACGCACTCGTCCAGTAACTAACTTAAAGCGAGCAGCAACATTTAACTTCCTGTCTGGTTCGGTTTTCAAAATAAAGGTCGTGACGTTTACAGACTCGAACACGTCCACGACAAATCAGTGTCGAGTCAGACTGAAACGTCACAGATATTCAGACATTAACACATTTCATCAGATATGACAGAAGCAACATGTTGTCAACTTGATCGTGTGGAGCCATCCGTGTGCTAATAATGAATGTGTCAAATATCCGTATTTTTGCACTGTGAACTGTGATAACCTGTTTATATGTCACATCTCTGTCCTTGCAGTTTTAAGCATGTACAGAGTTTCTGACTGTTGTCTATGGTTGCTTTATTATACAATGAACTGGCTTATACTGAGATTGCTTCCTCTCATATTGTTGTTTAAAAAAATGTGAACTGTTTTTTGTAACTTTTGACTCTTTTTCCTGAGGTAGTTGTGGCACAGCTTGGACCTCTTTTTGGTATCATTATCCTGCTGTAGGATGAAGCCCTGACAGACTAGGTGCATACCAGAGGGTACTGCATGGCGCTGCAGAATGCGGCGGTAGCCATTTTGGCTCAGGGTGCCTCTCACTCCGTACAAGTCACCGAAAACAGCCCCAGACCATCACACTCCCTCCTCCACTTACTACGACCACCATTAAGCTGTGCTTGAAGCTGTTGTCCTGTGAGCCGCTTATCACGCAAGCTGTTAACTACAGTGTGTCCCAAGGGCGTAGATTTGGTTTTGGCATTGGTGGGGACGGATGATTCAACCACTGAACCCCGCCCTGTTTCTTTTTTTCCCTTTTTGTCTTTGCTTCTTGATAAAAAAGGAGAAATATACTTGCCTACATGTGCTATTCTACATGCTTTTAAACCATTTAAAATCACAATTCATAGTTTTATATGTGAATTATATAATGTTAAATTACTATTAAACAAATGACTGACTAAGTATTTTAGACTTTAGTTTACTTCAGCCATATTCCATATAAATCAGGTATCATACAAAAATAAAAATAGCTTCAAATACAGTCATGACAATAAAAGAATATGACTTTAAGGACTTAACAACATTAGTTCAGTTATAGTGCACCAACATCTGTTATACATTAGCACTAAGGGAACACTGACTGACCTGCTGGTTTTTGTCCATAAAACTACTCATCTAAGATTAGCACAAAGTAAAAGATCTCTCAGCAACATTATGCAACATTTTAGGCACTGTTGCCCCGATCAACTCAGTGAGCTGGGATTTTTTATTCTAAACATGAACTACTGTTACAGCAACAGACATGGACTACTGGTGCCCCACACAACAACTCAGTGTCCAATATGACATGGCAAGACGTTATTCATGGTTACATACAATTTTAGACTGGTGTGGGCCAAAGCCTCGCACATACTTGCCAACCTTGAGACCTCAGAATTAGGGAGACATTCAAAAGGGCTGTTGGGCATTGTAAAACTTGAATTTTACAATGTTTATTTATCGGATAAAATAAGTTAAATGTCACTGTTATTATTGTCCGGCCAGAAACAGGCCGGGGGTGTCCAAATTCAGAGGCTGCGTCCACCTGAGGACCAGGTGTTGTCCCAAAAACTGATTGCTTGTATTTAAACTGCTATAAATAACTTGTTGGTCTATAATATGTGTCTAATATATCCCTCATGAATTATGTCAAGTCATCTTGAGCAACAAACAACATTCCTGTAACAAGGTAGAAGCCGCAATCAGTTTTTGGCAGTGACTTTTATGTATCCTTTATTTATGCAGTTAAAAAAATTCTTGTTTACTTTAAAAATGTTTCTCTTAAGAGTAGTATGGCCAAGAGGACAGCTGAAATTGCAACAAATGCAAAAATAGTTCTGTAAATATATTTTAGGTGGACAAAAGGGAGTTGATTGATTATAATGTAAGTACAATAACACAGATATTTGAAGTTTACACAGCTACATTCTCGCCTGAAAGTATGTTAAAAGTTTATTTTGCGACCCAGAAAGAGTAATAAGAGTAATATTAAAACTAAGTAGCTGCAGTAGTAGTAGCCATTGTTGGAAACTGGAATTGGCTGAGCCAATCTGGGATATGGTTTTTCAATTTTGTTGTCCGGGTGGAAAATCAGGAGAAATTCGGGAGAATGGTGGCTCCGGAAGATTGTCGGGAGAAGCACTGAAATTCGGGATTCTCCCGGAAAAATCGGGAGTGTTGGCATGTATGGCGTAGCATAGCCTGTAACGTTATTATGACGGACACATTTTATGAGTGAACTTGACTTTAAGTGACTTACAGGTTCCTTTTAAAAATACTTTCTTATATCCAGGTTCTTCCTTTTTCCTCGTCTCCTCCTTGCAGGTCCTCGCAGCGCAGGATTGTCACTGCTAAAACTAAACAGAGCTCCCTGAAAGGCACAGCCAATCACATTGGCCGTATTTGTCACATGAGGCAGGACTCCAGTAGAGAACGTAATTTAACTCTTTCTGCACCGCTGGGTGAATGAGACGTTGACAGATCGTTTTTTTTTTTCTTTTTATCGGTTTTGTTTTCCTTTACTCGAAGAGATCAAATTATTGGTGGGGACAATTCAATAATCGCTGGATATTGGTGGGGACATGTCCCTTCCGTCCATGCCAAATCTACGCCCTTGGTGTGTCCAACCCTGCAGAGGGGGTTGGAACAGAAAAGTTGGAACAGCTGTAGGAGTTAGTAGCAGCAGCTTTCAAGGCCTCATCCACCTCCATTACTGCAGAACAGCTTTACACTGTTAACCAACATTGTGTTCCCTGAAAAAGGCCTTTTTGTATAATTCTGAAATGTACATTATTTTACAGTTTTGGGTAACCTTACCCTTTTTTTAACTTCTTGTAGTTTGCCACTTTTGTACCATTTCAAACTATTCATTGGAAAATATAACTGGCAGAATTGGGCTGTTCTGAAATTTTTGACCAGTTGTGTATATTCTTTAAAGTTTTCATACAAAAAATCAGGATGGATGACTTTTGCTCCTAAAGTATTTCTTAATAATAATAATGATGATTTTTATAAGTATTGTAACGATTGTTGAGGTTATTTTACTTTGACAGGTTCACTGTCTCTGCACTGTTGCTGCTTCTTTAAGAGACGTGTTTTGGTTGCAGGAAAAGTCATTGAGCGTGTGTGGGAAGGGGAGGGGGCTCTTGTTGTTGTTCGGGAGCTGGGGAGTGAGTTGCCTCTCCTCGGGATTTTCCTGTGCCCCCTTTCCTGTACCTCCTCAATAAACCGTGTTGAGAACAAAAGTTTGGTGCTTGAGAGCTTATGCAAACGTTACAATAGATTAAGAAAAAATAAATCTTTTTAATCCTATTGGGCCAACAAAATCATTTTTAAAGGACAAATGAGCGATTATCACTGTTGACATTGGAAATACAGGATACTGGACTGAGTGAATTGAGTTGGTGCGTGTGATCCACAGCTGTCAGCTGGCTTTCTGCTTGGAAATGAAAACAGTCTCCAGTTCTTAAACTGGGCTGCGTCGTTACACAGAGTCATGCTGCCCTCCTCTGGATGAAGATATGTAGTACAAAAAATGTTCACTTTGCATTGTTGTGTTTGCTCAGTAGGCCCCAGTTTGTTTTGCCACGTCTCAAATTAAACCAAAGACATTTTTTTTCTATAAAGGCATCGTATTTGTAAGTACAATCACAGTAAAAACTGAATGCAATGATCTGCAAATCTCATAGGCACATATTTTACTCACAATATCAAATATTTAAAGTTTAAACTGAGAAAGTCTGCCACTTTAAGAAAAAGATCAGGTCGTTTTGAATTTGACGGCAACAATAAATCTTAATAAAATTTGGACAGGGCCATCTTTACCACTGTCACATCCCGTCTTCTTTTAACAGCACTACATAAATGTCATAAAAGTCTGGGGAGTGAGGAGACCAGGTGCTGGACTTTTAAGAGAGGAAGATTGTGCTTTCTTGACTGATATAGAATTATATAGAACTGCCTCTGTTCAAAGATGGTCACTCACAGATGGTCGCGACCATCTTTGAACAGAGGCGGTGGTTTACGACACCAACTGTCGGCCATCTATAATCCAGTTTTGAGTTCCCTCCCCAGACGCCTTAACGCCCACTCACATCCTGGGCCATCTGACCTCAGGAATTCACATGACAAGGTGGGGCCAGGTTTCACAATGAGCTCACCCGAAACCCTGGCTGATTAGGTCCCACACCCGCTTTCACACCTTGGCTCATGTGATTAGAGGATCACCAGGGGGTCCTTTGTCCCTCTTTGGGGGGATACTCCCACTGGGTTTAAATCTGGGACTCTCCACCATTTGACCTTAGAACTGAAGAAGCTTCTCGGATGAGAGTTGAAATGTTTTCAAGCAACTTAAAGAAGTCCAGACGCTTTTCTTTTGCAAACTCCTTTGACTACGATGACCTGGATGACTGAGAACCTTCACAGACATTTTACCGTTGATGGAGCCTTTCTACATGTGTAGGTGCCAATTCCACTGCACTGATGCAACCACATGCTATCAGAGATGCAGACTTTTGGACTGTGTGCAGAAAACACGCTGGATGGTCCGACTCTTCTTTAGTCTGGAGGACACAGCATCCATGTTTCTCAAAAATAATTGACATGTACAACAGATGATATTCAAAGTATTTGTAATTCTATGCTGAGGAACGTTATTCTGACATTGTTCTGCAGTATGTGTTTTTTAAACCTTTAAACCTCTATTCGTCTTTACTGCTGAGAAACTAAGATGCCCTTTTTTTTAACCCAGTCATGTTACTGACCCACTGTCAATTAACTCTGTTAGTCGGAAAACGTTCCTTCAGCAGTTCTTTGAATTGTTTTGTTGCCCTCGTACCAACTTTTGAATTTGCTGCCATCAAATTCAAAATGAGCTACTAGTTTTCATTAAATCGTAAAATGTCTCTGAATAAAATATGGGTTTACAAGGTTTTCAAATAATTGCATTTTGTTGTTATTTATAGTTCAAATGGCGTCCCAACTGTTACTGCACTGTAAACCCGAAAAGTAATTAAATAGATTAAGTAGTGTATACTCAAAGTCTTTAAAAAGTTCTGTTAACTTAAATATGTCAAGTTCGTGTAACATGTTCTTCCTTTTTGAGTAAATGAAACTAATAATTTTTGATTGAATTGAACTATTTCTATATTAAGTAAGCATCACTTAAAATCATAACTTAAGCACAACATAACACAGTTAAGTTAGGACATATAAGAATGGTAAAGTCCTGTTATTTTTGTTGTTTCAAGTAGGTAGGATTAATTTATGTAGCACATGCTAAAATACAATAAAATCTCAAAGTGTTTCACCAAATAAGTAAAATCAAATTGTCTTAAATGCATTAGTGGAAGACAAAATGTATTTATTTTAATATTCATTGTCTTATCGATGTATCCTATATATTTTTTTTTTTTAATTTTTTCCGTAAGTGTTGAGCAGCTGCAGGAATCAATTTTTATTCCGAGTTAATCTCTGATTCACCCTCCGAAGCGGAAGACGGCGCTAATGAGCATTATACACTGATCGTTTACCGCTATTTGGAAAAAAATACGAAACACAGAAGAAGTAAAGGTATATGGGCGGGAACCACGGACGACTGGAGAAAGTTGGACCTACACTGAAAAAAAGGGATTGGCCAACTCTTGGATTTACGTAAACATCTTGCGTGTATTTAACATAAGTGCCTCATGCTTTAAAGTTAAGTGTAACTATATAGTGTAGAAACTACATGATATGCAGAGAGGCTAGATTAAATTGTTCATATCATGTTCGAGTGAAGTAAGTCAATAACTTTCAGTCTCGTACGCTTTGGATCGTGGTTTCAGGAAGGCATCCATCTCAGTCAAATCGAGCAAATTGGGTGGTTGTTACTAGAGATGGCACGATACCACTTTTTTATGTCCGATACCGATACCGATATCATAAATTTGGATATCTGCCGATACCGATATGAATCCGATATAGTGTGGTTTTTTAATCAATAAAACTGTTTTTTTAATATCTTGCTGCATTTTGTATAAGTTCATACTCAAGTTTAAATAAACAACAACACTAAAGCTATTCTGTTATACCTGTATGTAAAAAATACACTGCACCCAAAATATTTCATAGTTCAGCAACACTGATCAATCTAATAAACTTAAACCTACTCCATCCTCCCTATTCTGGTATTTTAAAGAGTACTTAGCAGAAATATTAAGCAACCTAACTAATAGGGAACCACCCCCCACCCTCCACCTCATGATGCTTAATCGATGTAATCAACTTTAATTTGATGCAGGGCGAAAAAAAATGCACAGAAATAAATTATTTTTCAAGAATAATTAAATAGATTCAACATCTTTCTTCAACAGAATTGCAGACTGCACAGATGGTACCTTCCCAAAGGAAAAGTACTATAGCTTACTAGAGTATATTAGACTTAACAGTTACTATATACAGTAATGGACTTCTATACATTTTACATCAGATTAAAACTTTGGGTGTAAGATTCAGATAATTATTTATTAAAAGCTAGACATTTTAAATGAGAATAAGAAAGAAAAGTATGTCTTTGTGCCCCCCTTTTCCCTGTTCATGCCCTATCGGCCCCCCTGGCTGCACTTTGCTAGATCCGCCCCTGCACAGTTACCAGCCGTCAGCTACATAGAAAAGGATCCTGGTGTAGAAAGTAATATTAAATAAATTCTAACAACAGCTTATCAAGCTTAAACGTGCTGCTGTTGTTCAGCCGCTGGTTTCCTCTTTCTGGTGCAAAGTGGGCCAAAAACAAAGAAGAGAGACGGACTCGCGACAAAAAAGCCGATCAGCTGATCGTTAAGCAGTTTCACGATTGAAGTAGCGGCAGGAGAGGGAGGGAGAGAGAGAGGCAGTCGCTCCATATATTGGTTGTTAAGCTTAATGCGGGAATGCTTTACAAACATTCAGAGATGAACTTGCACACTTGCTTTACTTCTCTCTGGGATAACTTCCTCGGAGATTAAATGCTGGTTTGGTAGCGAGGCTACAAATACACACAGCCGCTCTATCACATGACCCATACTGCTGCAACTTGCTACGGTTATGAGCCGAGTTACGCCGTGTCGCAAGTTTTGTGAGCTGCTTTTTTGATATTTAATGGATCGGATTACATTTTTTATTTCTCGCCGATATCCGATCCAGTAATTTAGGTCAGTATCGGACCGATACCGATACGTAATATCGGATCGGTCCATCTCTAGTTGTTACATTAAAAAAGTCTAACTTGTAATTTAAACACAATAATATCATGTTTCTATAAACGTAATTAAATCATGAAGGATCTGTACGAAATTCAACAACTTAATTTGTTCTTGTTGAGATGACCTGATACAATCTAGTCAGAGTGGTTAGTTGCTGAACTCATGAAATTCACAAGATCGCACGAGATGTCAAACTGCAGGAAAATCACTGGAGTTATAAGAGGCAGACAATTATACACACACCACGTGTATGCTATTGCTATTTATTGTGGTTTAACCTGTCAAGGACAAAAACGTACAAAACAATTCTGCATCAAGCCTTGAAATCATAGCTTTCCTGCTTTTGTTAAGTCTGGATTGGTGGCATGGTGGTTGGTGCTGTTGCTTCACAGTAAGAAGATCCTGGGTTCAAATCCACAGTCTGGCTAGTTTGCACTGGTTTCTCTCTGGGTATTCTGGTTTCTTCCCACAGTTAAAAGTCATGCAGTTGTTAGAGTTAGGTTAATTGGTGATTCTAAATTACCTGTCAATGTAAGTGCAAATGGTTGTTTGTGATAGACTTATGAGTTGTACAGGGTGTACCCTGCCTTGTAACCTATCACTTCAGGGTTATTTCCCTGCAACCAGGATAAAGATAGGAGGATGGTAGTTGTTGTACATCCATTCAATTTTTATGGTAACCAGGATCTAGACTTTGTTGAACATTACATAATATGAAGAGAACATGTTGTATTTAAGTGAAATAAAATGACAAAATTGTGAAGGATTAAAATATTCCAAGAGCTCAACTTACTTCATCTAAACATGTTTCAATCGCGTTTTATGAACACAAAATGCACAGGTTTATTGAATATGAAAAAGTTGTGTTGATTGAACTCAACTGTTTAAGTTTCTGCCAAAGCAAAACATTTGTGTGCAACCGATGTCCACTATTGAATCAAGTAAATCCAACATGGCCTTTTTTTCAGTGTAACGGCAGCAACTAGCATCACTGGACTTACACTGTAAAAAGAAAATAGGTGAACCAACTTAATTGAATTGTTTCAATTGGTAACACCTAATTTAATTAAGTTCTTTGAAATGAAGTTAATACATTAGATAAATCAGTTGTGCACTCTAATGTATTAACTTCATTTCAAAGAACTTAATTAAATTAGGTGTTACCAATTGAAACAATTCAATTAAGTTGGTTCTTTTTTCAGTGTACAGTAAGTTTTCAATGTTGATATTAGTTTATTGTTAAAATACGAATATTTAGTTGTATTTTGGGTGCGTGTCGAAAAGAATAGCAGAAATGTCGGGTCCGTGTTTTTTATGTGCTTTGCTGCTCTCCCTGAAGGAAACTTTGCGCTTGCAGAGTTAGCATTAAGTTGTTGTAATGAGGGTCGCAGGCAGTGTTGGTCAAGTTACTTGAAAAAAGTAATCAGTTACTAATTACTGATTACTTCCCCCAAAAAGTAATCCCGTTACTTTACTGATTACTTATTTTCAAAAGTAATTAATTACTTAGTTACTTAGTTACTTTTTAAAAACACGATTTACAACCT
This sequence comes from Oreochromis niloticus, assembly GCF_001858045.2. Lineage (NCBI taxonomy): Eukaryota > Metazoa > Chordata > Actinopteri > Cichliformes > Cichlidae > Oreochromis > Oreochromis niloticus. The sequence goes on along the minus strand of NC_031987.2, from coordinate 35,093,427 downwards.
GAATAGGTGATAAAGCGATAGATCTTTCAGCCCAATTCTACTTTTTCTGCATAATTCATCATACAAAATGTAATCAAATGGAAACGTCTCTTTTTAAAACTTGTTTTATTAGTTTTAATCTTTTAACTTTATGCATCAAGCAAAACTTTAATTATATGCAACATTCTCTGACTGGAAGAAATTTGTTTAACATTTAAACCTATTTTCTGCACATTCCAGCACATAAAATAAAATATTTTTTTGTGTTTACACTCACTCTTTCAAATAGATGCAAGTAAAACACAGCAGAAAATAAATAAAATCAAAGACTAGCGGTCCTGTTGCTCTATTTTCACCTGTAAAGCAGAACTGGGGTAGGCGGAGGTTTACCCTGGTGCAGGTGTGCTGCAGCGGTCAGTGGAAGAATCCGCGAGTTTCTCTGTGAGTTTCACATTACGTCATAGTACACTCGGTGCTTGCTTGGAAGTTTAGGGGTTTTTTCGCTGTAAAAAGAAGTTTTCTTCCCACGCATAACGGACACTAATGTTTTTGTCACTTTTTATGGAATCAAACTCAAAATAAGGTCAGTACTTCCACGCTTTAAACGCTGCACGCTACACTCTGTCCCGCACGATCTGCAAACAGCTGTTGTCACGAACGTCGCACTCGCTTACGTCACTGTCATGAGACGTTCTCGCAAAAAATCACGGTTTTAGTAACGCAGTGTTCCTACGTGAAAGTAATGGTAATCTAATTACCGTTTTTACAATAGTAATCCCTTACATTACTCGTTACTTGAAAAAAGTAATCAGATTACAGTAACGCGTTACAAGTAACGCGTTACTGCCCATCTCTGGTCGCAGGCTGTTTAAAAAGTTAGATACGACTTGTTCTAGAGGTGGCGCCCGGTCGCCTAGTATGAAACAAAGTGTTTTAATCTCTCTAAATTTTGGAACCCCCTCTCATGACTCAGAATAGTTGGGTCCAAACAAGCCCGTTGTCTCTGCAGTTACACAGCGGAGATACCTGTCTGCAGTGAGAGTGCTTTCAAGCCGTTTTCTTGTTAGAAACGCTATATTTTAAACTATATGTGCGAATAAGTGGTGCAGGTGTATTAGACGTTTGAGCGACGGTCTCGATAGGTGTTTTTTATATATATCAGTCACTTTATGCCGTAGAATGATCGGGAAACTCATCCTTCTAATACACCTGCTCTGACGAGCCACGTTGTTCACAAGCCAGAGTTAGAGGGCCAATGGCGCACGCATCGTCTCCTCTCACTTTGCCTAATTAGTGGTATCACGTCAATCAACTTCTGCCAACCAATTGGCACTCTTGGATCACTAAAGTCCTAAAAAACAAACCTGTCAATCAAAACAACCAGAATCGTTCGGAGAGAGAAGCAGTGATGAGGAGCCTGACATTTTTGACATTAACTGTGTATGCACATTAAATAATTTCAAATAACATATGTTTGGGGGAACCTCTCATCAGTAAGGCTTTAGTTTGTAGAAATGGTGTTGTTGTTTATTTAACCATGCCGTTAAAGTTCAAGTGCTGCTGCTTTTCTTCAGTATTGTAATATTTGCTCGATGGCTTTAGTATCTTGACTAGAGATGCATTCACACTTTGGGGATTAAATGAAAAGATCATTAACAGGGAAAAATTATAAATGGAAGTATTTATAATTTGTCACCGTTTGGATGCTTTTTAATTGTTCATCAGTTTATGCCTTTGGATCTCTCTGTTCCAGCTTCAAGAATTAAGACAGAGTCAAGGAAGAGAACTGGGGATGTGATAAAGATACCAGGTAATTCATTTTGTTTGTGAATTCTTCTACCAAATCACCTCTCTCGCTCTCGCTCTCTCTCTCTCTCTCTCTCTCTCTCATTGTCTTAAAAATATGTTAAACTAACTACTAAACCAACTTTACTTATGCTATTTTCCACCTATAGATTCTTATATAAAACAAGTTGTTTTTAGGAAAACAGGTTGCCATTTTAAAGCAGTGTTAGCTGTAGTCCATGACCATGTCTTTGTGAGCTAATAGTAATTCATTTATTGTTATTATTTATCACTTATTAATATAACTTAACTGTTATATTAAGTTGTAAGTATAGGGAGTTCTGTTTTGTTTCCAACATGATCTGGCAGTGTAAGTTGTGCGCAGCTTCCTTCACCTCCAGAATACAGTTATTTAGACACTACAGGCTGCAGCACAGCCACTATTCCTGAATCAGCCCTCTTCCATGCCTCTACACTGATTGCATTTGTACATTTCAGACACTTAATGCACTGAGTACTCATTTGTCAAGATATCATACAGCACAACTTAGCAGTTGTGCAGAGCAGAGTCAGAGGCCTGTGTTATTTAAATGCCCTTTATGCACATTTCAGCAACCCTTTTCTGAAACAGGCCTTTTCAGTCATCTCAGAAAGCATTTGAAAAATCATGAAACAGTGACATGCCCATATAAGGATTGTAGGTATAGCACAAATGTGTACTCTTCATTCAATTCCCATAAAAGTAGAGCACACCAAGCAAGTCTTGCAACAGACTTTAAAAGTGATATTGTCAGTGAGGATCCCCATAATCTCCAAGCCAGTATTTCTGAAGTAGCTAGTGACTTGCATGAAGAATGCCCAGACCAGAGCACGGAAGTGGGGAATGATGATCAGTGTGACACTGACAGTCTAAGAAATCAACTTAAAAAAAATGTGTCTTCCTTATTCCTACAGATGCAGGCTATCCTCCATGTCTCAAACACGGCTACTCAAGAAATAGTAGAACACTTGAATCAGACCTTCTCCTTATCTGAGCCGTTGATCAAAGAGGCAGTTAGTGACATATTGCAGAGAAACGGTCACAGTATTGCAGAACCTACACTGAGTGAAGTTGTTGCCACTGTCATGGACTGCAATGTTCTGTCTACATCAACCTCTAAAGGTGCTGAGTTGAGTTCAACCAAGCGCAGAAAAACCTTTATTGAGTGCAACTACCCTTGTGTAATGCCAGTGGAGTATCAGCTGGATCAACCTGGACATACCAGCATGTATGTTCCTATCCTTTCAATGATTCAAGAGTTGTTTAAAAACACAGACATTCTTAAGAAGATTACTGAACCAAATACTGCATCTGGTGAATATGCATCATGCTCTGATGGCTCTCATTTCCTTGAAAATGACTTACTGTCAACAGGGGATTTCATCCTACCACTCCAGCTATATATTGATGAGCTTGAAATTGCCAATCCACTTGGCACATCACGCAAAATTCACAAACTTTGCGCTGTATATTGGGTCCTCGCTAATGTACCACCAAAATACCGAACAGCATTACATGCTATACAGCTAGCAATACTGGTAAAAGTGACAGACATGTATGGATATGCAACTGTACTTGCTCCATTGCTGCGTGATGTTCGTACTCTGGAACAAGACGGTGTCTTCATTGAAAGAGTTGGCCAGAATGTCAGAGGCACCATCTTTTGTGTTTCTGCTGACAATTTGGCTGCTCATGGATTAGGTGGCTTTGTAGAGTCATTTAGAGCAGGCCATGTTTGCAGATTCTGTATGGGCTCAATTGAACAGTTTTAAGTAATTGAAGTCAGAGAGAGAAGGTTTCCTCAGAGAACCGAAGCCAGCCATGACCTACATGTACAAACCGTTCAAGAAAGTGACACTTTGAGCAGCCACTTTGGTGTTAAAGGTGGCTGTGTTTTGCGTGAGTCCCTGAATTACTTCCACACAATGACGGGGTTTCCTCCAGATATACTCCATGATCTTCTGGAAGGTATTGTTCCCATGGAGCTTTCTCTTTGTGTTAAAGAGATGATCCGGCTGAAGTACTTCACTTTGGAGTATTTGAATCACAAGATTACATCATTCCCATATCAGCACACCGATAAAGTGGATAGACCTCAGCCCCTTCCCAAAATGTTTCTTTCTCGAGGAACGATTGGAGGTAATGGACATGAAAATGCCACTCTGCTCCGACTTCTTCCATTGCTTGTTGGCAGTGTAGTACCAGAGGATGATAAGGTATGGGCAGTTTTGATGGAGCTGAAAGAGGTGGTAGAGTTAGCATTGTGCCCATCATTTACTGATGAAACCTTAGACTACTTTGTGTGCAAAATCAGTGATCATAGAGAGGCACTGCTAGAGGTTTTCCCTGAGGTTAGGCTCTGTCCTAAACATCACTACGTGGAGCATTATCCTGCTCTAGTTAAGTGCTTTGGGCCCCTGCTGCACGTTTGGACCATGCGGTTTGAGTCCAAGCACCGCTTTTTCAAAAGAGTGGTGCGTGACACTCAAAACTTCAAAAATATTTTGAAGACAATGGCAATCAGACACCAACACATGATGACATATCATCTTGCTGCGCCATCATTTTTCAAGCCAAAAACTCAGGCATCCAGGGTTGACTCTGTTCTGGTTTCAGCTCTACCAGAGGTTGCTCAAGCACACATTAGAGAACAAACAACTAGTGACACAATCTACAAGACATCAAAGGTGACCATTGATGGCAAAGACTATAGCTGTGTCCAAATTCATGGGCTGCATCCTCCTGAGGACGCATTTGTAGACCGATTACGTCACAGCGACGCGCCGAAGGCTGTCCAAATTCGTAGACTCCTCCAAATGCAGCCGACGAATGCGTCCTCCTTTTCCCCGAATTTGAAGGATGGGTCGGGTGTGTCCTTCGTGGCCCACCATATCGCAGAATTCATAGCGCGGCCCGGCCAAAATCCAGTTTCCGGCAATGGCGGCCGCTACTAAGTTTTAAAATTACTGTTATTAATCCTTCTGGGTCACAAAATAAACTTTTAACATATTTTCAGGCGAGAATGTGGGTGTGTAAACTTGAAATATCTGCTCGGTTTATCAAGGTATCGCATATTTGCAAAAGTGCTTCGACGTTTTCGGAGACGTCTGTTACCCACCAGCTCGATAGCTAGCCGATAGCTCGAGGGTCACTGAAGCCGCCGAGAACGGCACAACTCCCGGCACATCATTTTCAGATCACCGCCGACTTTCGCTACTCGGGTTAAACGTAATATATAAGTCACTTAGACAACCTAAAAATGTTATTGTTTGACTTTTTTCAGTGTTTTATTTGTTCGTGAGTAAATCGGTTTGGCTGAGATTAAAGTTATTAGATTAGATTAGATAAAATAAAACTTTATTAATCCCCCGGGTGGGTTCCTCCTTGGTTTTTACACCACTGAATAAACGTCAAACAGAAAACTGATTAAACAGAAGTATGAGACGGTCAAGAATTTACGCCAGTGTCCTGTTATATTTTAAATAGCAAGGAGCAGACGGCCAAGTTTATTAAACTCCACCGAGACAGCGGTGACGTTAATCAGAAGGCTAGACCGTCCAATTTCACAGCCGTTTACTTCCAGCCTACCCGACCTTCTGAGGACCCGGCCCACGTAGACCGCGAAGGCCGGGTCCTCAGGAGGATGCAGCCCATGAATTTGGACACAGCTTATGTCTGTGGAATGTTTCTGTCTGTAGGAGTCAGTGGTGGACTGTCTAAATTTAGCAAAATAAAACAGATCTACCTTGTGAATCACAATGTATCTTTTCTGTGTTGTGACTATGAGTCCTGGTATGTTGAACATCTGCGGTCCTATGAGCTGTCAACTGCTGACACAAGCCTGTCAATCCACCTGCAGTCTGATCTCAATGATACAGTCCCTCTCTCGGCATACAAGATAGACGACTCGCTGCTGCTGACCCCCAAGCAGTTCATTCAAGTGAGACAGAACTGAGTTCAGGTAATAATGAATTTTTCTTTTATTTATCAGTTATTGTGTTTGTATTCACTCTCTGTATAATTGAGCAATTAATATATTCTATATCGTACCTTTTAACATCCTGATTTTGTCTTTTCATTAGTACAATGGCAGCTGCACCTCCCCAACAACCAATGCTTATTCGTGTTGTTGAGACAGACCGGGCTAGAAAATTAAAACTCAGCTCACGACCAGCCTCTGTTGATGCACTGATCAAGATTATAAAAGAACAGCTGGAAATCGACCTTGACTTCAGTTTGCTTTATGAAGATCCAGACTTTGACAGGAAACTTACTTCCCTTGCAGACATTGAGGAATTGCCAGAAAAAGCTGTTGTGCACATCTCACTTTCAGAAGACTCCAGCTCTACTGCATCTACTGATCTACTTTCAGATGTGTCATCTCCAGAACGTCTCAGTAGGTGGCCTCAAGGTCCTTTTCCAGTTCCCACATTTGCATTTGATGTTGAACTGAAACTTCAACATGGAAATGCTGAATATGAGAGGAGCAACAGACACCTTAAGCTGACTAGAGACCTGAAGCACGACATTTTAGAAAAGCTTGCATCTACTATGTATAGTTTTAAGGCTTACCCAAGTGATAAAGAGATTGCAAAAGCTGCTGAGGCTCTTGTAGCCAAACATCCCTGCTTGAAGGAAGCAGGATCTGAGACTGGCTGGAATGGATGGAAAAATAGCATCAAGTTTAAGATGGGCAATTATAGGACCAAGATGAGACGGGCTGGATGTCAGGAGGTCACTGTTAATGCTGGAAAAAGAAGTAGAAGTAATCCTGATAATGAACCTTCACATTCCAACATTAAAAGACCCAAGCGAGCAGAAGTCAACTTCCTACCAAACTTTCCCCAAGGAAAGGATCCTTCAAGCCTTGACCAGTTGAGGCAAGCAATTGTTGAAGAAGTCAAGAAGGCTGAGAAGAACCTGCCCCTCATTAGAAAGTTGATGGAGACCACATTTCCCCTGCGCAGACAAACCATAGTGATGTCCTGCCCACCAGTGAAGGAGCTCTTGGACCTCTGGCCTGCTCTAAAAATGGAGTCTGAGGTAATATGGATCAGCTCTCTTCAAAATGAAAATTGTAATTCTTACTCATGTGGCAGCTTTTTGCTGCTTTATAAAGGTGTGCGAGATTCTTCAAATTGAACTGTATTGTCCTTCTGCTGTAGTTGTATGCAGAGTTTGAGCGGATTACAAATCAGAACCTGCCCAATACATTCTACGCTGAACTTGACCGCCATCTTCCTCGACTGATGACCTTATTCAGACAGAAGGCATCAAAAACTGGGAAGACAGCAGATGCCCTGGCTGAAATTCTAAGAATTCAGGATGAACAGGTAATAATAGATTGTTACACATTTCATAGGTTGAACCAGGGGAACATTGGACAGGTTCAATGATTTAAATGAGCTTTTTGAATTTTACTATTAGTCCACTTTGTGTTTGCTATTTGTCTGACTGTATTAAAGATGTGAACAGGTTATTTGTGGACATATGTTCTGATTTGACTGTTGTTGTTGTTCAGTAAACTCACCAGTATATACAATTCTGTTTTTATCTGGCAATAGGAAATCCATGATATCCACACCAAGCGCACTACCGTTCTCCACGCCCTTCCTGTCTATCTGCGTGAGGATGTCTCTGGATTTTTCAGAACCTGCACTGTGAGTGTCCTTAAGTATCTAACAGATACTACTGTGTATATAAACAGTGCATCAAAGTACAAACATGTATTTTGATGCACTGTTTGGACTTACCTTTGTTTAGTCTACCCATACGGTTTCCATGTATGGTCTTTTCTGTCTCCTCACTACGAATGAACTGAATTGGTGTTTTGTTGAAAGTGATAAGATGTTTAGTAAAACATTTTCCTGTGTATTTCCTTTAGCTTAGTTTCAGTCTATCTCACACCACTTGATTCTCTGGTGAATTAGCTGATTTATGTGTGCAGAACATGGACCTTCTGTTTTTCACCTCTTACAGTGAGACCCAGGTCTCCCTTGTAAAAGAGGTATTGGATCTCAATGGGAGTTGGTAAAATTAGAAATTATATGTCGTCTGTTGTATTTCTTGGGTTAGATTGTGATTAGTATCTCTTTTTCATTCATTCAGGACGAATCTGATGAGTTGGAGCTTGATGGTGTTGAAGTGGCCCTCTTCACTGTCATGAGTGACCATGACACCACAAGTCCAGTTCACTACCAACCTGTGAAAATCTCTGTCGTCACTGAAAGTGATGCCGTGGTCAGTCTCCCCAGATTTGGTGAAGCCTTCCTGGTAATGTTTGGACTGATCTATGCACTTCACCTCAGCTACCCCAAAGCCCTGACCAACACTTTAGAATTTACTCAAAAGATTTTACTTGGTCTAGAAAGTGGTAAACTGTCACCCAGGTTACAGACCCTCAAGAATGACTTGGTTATGTAGGAACTCATCTGAAAGAAGGATGCAGGGTAAAGCATTATAAAAGGCTAGTTCAAAGTTCTCTCCTTTTATCTAAATAATGCCTCAAAACGTTATTGCATTACTCTACAGGTGTTCAGCCAATAGGTCCAAACCATTGACTGTAGAAAACAGTCAATGGTCCAAACTATACAACGTGCCTTTGTTCTCATTAACATAATGCAAAGCAACACTAATGTTTTGTATGTTTTAATGTTTTTCGTAATACTATTTCTAAAACATTGTGGGCTGTGCAAGATGACCTAAATTTCACTGTTTGATACTGGTTAATGTAAAACAAATAGCATTGTAATTCACTCAAATTGCTGCCCTGTTGCCTTATTCAGATATTAGCCAGAGAGCCAAAAGCACATTTTGATATTATTTATTATTATTTGGCATCATTTTTTATTACTCAGTTTTCCTGACTAAACAATTTTTGGTCTACTTATTTTAATTTATAAATGTTTTTGTTAATTATTTTTAATTTATTTAATTTAAAAAAAAAATGTATTTAATTTCAACATAATGTGCTAAAAGGGAGCAGGCAAGATACTGTTCAATGGCAGATGTTTATGACTTTTGCATATTAAGTTACCAATACTCAGTGTAATTGAGGCAATCAATTGCCTCAAAAATTTTAAGTTTTGAGTCACATGTTTTTAAGTATCAAGTAGTCAACATATTTGACTAACGTGTACTTAAAATAATGACAACACAAACTAATAAACATTTGAGTTTTGTTAACATAAAAATGTTGTGGTTGTGTACTTATTTTTTATCAGTTCTGTGAACTTATTCCTTTGAAATTTGTAAACTTGAAACTTTAAGTCATATTAACTGCAAATATTTGAGTTGACCGTTCTCAAAAAATACAAGTACCATGTAATCCAAACTTTTATGTTCTGGAAAAATTTGACTTTTAAGTTGATCAACTTTAAAAAATTGAGGCAATCGATTGCCTCAATTTTTTTGAGTTCTTGTAACTTATTCGGGTTTACAGTGTGTGTTAGAATATTGTTATAAATTCACACAGAACATGACTTTTTCTTCTAGATCTGCCGGATGTAAAAAAGTGCGGTACCCTTATCTTTACTGAGCGTTGTCAGGGACAAAGGTACCATATCGACATATAAGCAGTTTCATGACTAGGTGAAGTCACAAATTAATTAAAGATATGGACTTGATTTCAAGTGTTGAAATTGCATTTGTTAGCTTTTTACTGGACCTGTTAATAAAAAGTCCAAAGAGATATTGCAGGTAAAGGAGTCTGAAAGCTTTGTGTTTATTCTGTATAAAAGAAAGAGCGTATTCGCTAGCTGGGGGAAAAAAGGAAACCAAAGAACCAAATGATCATGTAGTGATTCCGTAAAAGGACTAGATGTTACAGTCCCTGATAATGCATTGCTTTAAATGGAGAGAAACTTGAGGGATGGCTGTTATGAGGAAAAGCAGCCCAGAAACTTTACCAGCGGCACACATCGTTGTGTGCCTCAACTTTCGTTCTTTTACTCAAGCTAATCTGCCATTTTTCCTTGGTTAGGTTTAGGGATTAGAGATCTGATCTACATTATCATATTAAAATTTGGAGCACATCGTCAGTAGTGGACGTTGGATTCATTGGGTGCTTCGGCCATTATCACTAGACACCCTCATTCAAGGAGGCCCTGCCAGGGTTGATCAGGCCCTGGAGTGTGTCACTGGTTTGTGTTAAATTGTTATTTCTCTTCTTTCTGCTGTTTAGTTTTCTACAGTTTATTTTCTCCTATCTATTCACTGCAACTGAAAAGTAATACTTACCTCTTTAACATTTATGGAGCGTAACTTCTTCAAAGGGATAGAAAAGGTGATGGAGAGAAGTAAGACAAATGGGACAAGATAGGAGAGAGCAGAGAGGAGAGCCGGAAGGGGGGCGCCCGATCTGGCTTCCCACATCTCCCCGCCGGATCGGGCTGTACAGAGTATAACAAATTCCAGTCAAGAGACACATTCATTAATGTTAATACATTAATGAATGTATTAACATTAATGAATGTTAGAGGTGCAAACCACTGGCTATACATGCAAGAACAGGAGAGACAAATTAGCCTGAAAACAGAGACTGTCCAATTTTAAAGGCTTTAAGTGAGCAGTAAGAATAGAAAAGTGCTATGTGATACAGTCCAAAAAGTAACTATAATTAGAGTACTTTTCAGTAAAACTCATTCTGGTATTAAACTGAACAGCCATTGAAAATGTGCACTCTAACCTCTATCACCATTTTAAAGGAACTGATCCAAAGATAGATCACAATCTGCATTTCGTTGCCTTGTACTTCTGACATGTGCAATGACAATAAAGTTGGATTCTATTCAATTCAATTCTAGTCTATTCTATTCTATTCTATTCTACAATCGAACCAGTGTTTGGTTTGCTTGTGCTCAATGTCTCTTCTAAGTTTAATAAACTGTGAAGCTTCATAAAGCAACTTTGAATATTTTTTAATATTTAAAAAAATAATAAATGTAAACACTGTCATTACAACCAACATGTGGCCTTATGGCCTGAGTCTGTACAGCCATTCATATTCTTCTCTTTGGAGTGAAATAACTACATAATCAAAGCTTCTGCTGCTTTTTCAACTGTGATAATGTAGTAATGAACCAAATCACACTATCTGCAGTTTTTCTATATATGTATGATATTCTGGACTGTTGTTGCTATGGCTGCATATTCCCTTTGCTTTGTTATACTGTTTTGTAGAAACAGCTGTCAATTGTTTATAACTGAGTAAAACGTGCATCAAAGAAAAAAGAAAAATAAACATTGTCATAAGAAAAGATGAAAACAAAAAATGTGATGCAAAAATTTTATAATGTTTAATGTTTCAAAAACAATCATTCCTTGTTGAGTCGTACTGATATTTCATCTGTTTTGTCTATGTAGGTTTGTCCATTTGACTCAGTAGATGGTACGTTCACAAGGTCAGAAAGCTGAATGTTGGACACTTCACACTAGGTTGCTCTGTTGGGTAAGCAGAAAGCCAATGTTTAGCTGACGAAACATTTTCAGACAGTGACAGAAGAACATGTCCATCACCATGTGTCCATCTCCACGTCTCCATCACCATCCATCATCACGTCTCCATCACCATGTGTCCATCACCACGCGTCCATCACCACATGTCCATCATCACGTGTCCATCACCATGTGTCCATCTCCACGCGTCCATCACCACATGTCCATCATCACGTCTCCATCACCATCCATCATCACGTCTCCATCACCATGTGTCCATCTCCACGCGTCCATCACCACATGTCCATCATCACGTGTCCATCACTATGTGTCCATCTCCACGCGTCCATCATCACATCTCCATCACCACATGTCCATCATCACGTCTCCATCACCATCCATCATCATGCGTCCATCATCACATCTCCATCACCACATGTCCACCACCACGTGTCCATCACCATGCGTCCATCATCATGCGTCAATCACCACGTCTCCATCACCATCCATCATCACGAGTTCATCACCATACGTCCATCACCACCCATCATCACGAGTTCGTCACCATACGTCCATCATCACCATCCATCATCGCGTGGGCTAAATTGTAGCAGAACTGAGTTATATGTAAAGGCTGAAGATGTTGCCTGTATTCTCATATGATAACCACAGTTAAACTTTGCAACCCTTCCAGTAAGCGTGCCACTCACTGTGTTTAATTTGAGACAACAGTGGTAGTGTCCAGAATCACGCGTCCATGGTAAATGGACTGATTCTTATATAGCACTTTTCTATGTGGCATGTTGTATAGAGTGCTTTGAGTACTCTGGGAGTACTCAAAGCACTCTATACAACATGCCACATTCACACAAGCACTTTCTCTGTACTTAGTGCATTCTAACCACATTCACACTCCGATGGATGCATCGAAGAGCAACTTGGGGTTAGTATCAAGAATACTTGACATGCAGACTGGAAGAGCCAAGAATTGAACCACCAACCTTCCGATCAGTAGGTGACCTGCTCTACCTCGTGAGCTACAGCCACCCCCGTGTCCATCATCACGTGACCATCATCATGTGTCCATCACCACACGTCCATCATCACATGACCATCATCATGTGTCCATCACCACACGTCCATCATTACGTTTCCATTACCACGTGTCCATCACCATGCGTCCATCTTCATGTGGGCTAAATTATAGCAGAACTGAATTATATGTAAAGGCTGAAGATGTTGCCTGTATTCTCACGTGAAATCACAGTTAAACCTTGCTTCCCTTCCAGTAAGCGTGCCACTCACTGTGTTTAATTTGAGACAAACGTGGTAGTGTCCAGAAACAGGACACACTGTGTTCGTAACATGCTGATGTGTGCATCATTGCCAACATGACACGGTAAGACTGGAGGACATTTTTTGGCCGAGGAATTTTAAACAACAAGCTATGAAACTGATGCTGTGAGTAAGAATGAGCATGTGTAGATGTACGGGTTGCTGTGTCCAAGAACATTTTTGTATGACAAATTGGATGATAAGCATTCTGCTGGAAAGGAAAACCAGCAATGGATTCACACAGAGAACGGCAGGAGGCACCTCTTCCACACACACTTTCCTGAAAATTATCATCTTTCCATCGCTTCGGAAGACATTACATCACTTATTCCTTTGTGCAATCTTTCTATTAAAATATTAGTAATAGTTTAATATTTCATAATATGTAAAAGGGCATTTCTAGTCTCCAGCACAGAGGTGAGGTCCCACTTACCAGCAGCCTGTAACCTTTGTTATGTTGCAATTATCTGATCAGCCCATCATGAGAGCAGCAATGAAATGCATTAACTTTTGCAGATGCAGGTCAGAACCTGCAGTTCCAAATCAAACACCACAGTGGGAGAAACGTGGTGTTAGAGAGATTACCTGTGCTTTAATTTGCATACCTCCATGCTTAAATGAGCTATTTCTAATGCTTAATCTGTGCTGACACTATGAAGTGCATTACAAGTACCCACACAGTGTACTCACAGGAGTGAAAAAAGATGAGCACACTGCACACTCAGGGATTGTTGTCCTGGCTACATAGCAGAAAGTAGGAGGCCACAAAATACTTTCCTTCTTCTCAAATTTTGTGGCACATGTATGATACCAGCTAATGACAGCAGAGAGGCTCATTGTCTAGTTTCAACATTATGTTAATTTAGTCACCAGAGCAGATGGATCCAGATATTTGATTTACACAGATTTTTACGCTAGATGCCCTTCCTGATCACCTTCACACTGGGCATTTTTCATGTGTTAGGGAATTATGGTAACCAGTTTATAACCAGAACACTCTGAAGCCAATCAGACTGAGAGAGAAAATTACATCTGCAGAAATGATGCTATGAATCATGCCAACACCAAGCACAGCTTTATGGGGTCTATGACATGTCCTCGCAATATAGGAAATGGAACACACACACACACACACACACACACCTCCCAGTGGGGATTCTTACAGCTGCCGTTCCTGCCTGCCAGGACTTGCATCATCAGACACCAGAATCCTCCAAAGCTTAGAAAAAAGCTGCTGAGATGAGAGCGTGTCGAAATGTGAAAAAAGTGTGAAATCATTGTATTCTCAGTATTGTATCATTCTTAGAGATGTCTTTATAAACCAAAGGAAATTTCTTTTCCTTAGACAACCTGTGGGTATTTTCACACATAGTTATAGTCCATTTAACCATTTTCATACATTATGGCAACCAGACATGTTCTTTTTAAGAAATATTCCATTGAAAGAACAGTGTATTTTACTATTTAAAACATTACTTTTATTGTTATGCCTGAAATTATTTTTAAAAATATTACAGCCTGACAGGGGATTTCTTTAAATCACCCTGCCGTTCTCTCTTCAGCCAAGACTCCTGAGTTAGAAAACACAAAACACTGCAGTTCTTTCACTCGCGAGGACGGTCACAGAGCACTCGCACAGGAGACACTCATGGACTCGCACTTTGTCACCGTCCGCGTTTCTTTATTTATACAAGATGTTTCTGTGTGTGTGTGTGTGTGTGTGTGTGTGTAAAGATAACAGAGTTATTCTCAGAACTCAGAGCTGAGGTTCCCCTTTTCTAAGTCTGTATGTTCCAAAACAGAAAGAGGAAGCTGTAAGTTGTTTATCACAGAAGAGTTCATGTCAAAAGTTATTAGGTGAAAAGTCACGTAGACATGTGCTTAATGATCAATAAAGAATACATTTCATGTTAGCTGATCACAAAATACACGATTTTCCTTTGACATTCCCTCCTGTTGATCACGAAATGAAATGTACAGTTCATCAGTGAGTAACTACTTGTCTTTCACATTCTCAGTTACTACATCATTAGTTACACTTCATCTTCATCTGTCAAATAGGAAAAGAAGTCTTCATGATCTTCATTGATTTCAGTACATCTGCGTATGCTGTGAATGATAAACTTATCATCTGTGAAATTACAGCTTTTAAACAAGGAATAACTCAAATAAAGAAAACAAAATAAAATCAGGAAAAGTCCAACGACAATCAACGGTCTCTTTAAAATCTGAAGTCATGTCTGAAGAATGTACATTATCTGGTATGTAAGTGCAGCATGTGGTGTTGAATAAGACACACAATCCTCCTTTCTCAGCCAGGATCATGTGCAGTGCTACACGATGTTGCATCACAGCAACTCTGAGAGCGTCTATTTCTTGGTTTTGTCCCTCGTTGACCTTCCAGGATGCTTTGAGAAACAAGCCAAATCTATAGTCCAGTATCTCACTTCTGAGAGCACGTTTTCCCAACTCCTGCCCACAGGAAGAGTGAGTTGAGTACATTTTGTCCAGTTGTCCAGAGTTTGAATTCTTCCTTCTTCCTGGGTGGATAGTGTGATGAGCAGAGCCGTTGCCAGTAGTGAGACGCCAGTTACCACCTGAGAACACTACATTTTTACTTAAGGCATTTAGGTCATTTCTATTTTTTCAAAGAACTCACACATCTTACATATTTCAAACTTTTAAGTTAGGAAAAAAACTTTGCATTGCTTACAGCTCATAGCTCACCGCTCTAAAACCAGACATTAGTAAATCATATGCCTAATCATTATGTGTCATTGTGATCCACAAGTATGATCACAAATTTGTTTTTCAAGGCAACAAAACAAACAAACTTAAACAAAAACAAATTGCCTATGGCATCAAGGCTTTACACACGAGTCAGGACACAAAAAGAAAAACTGCTGCCAGAAACAAAGCAGAAGTGTGAGGGAAAAAAAACTGAGTTCTAAATTCAAACTATCTCACTTCTGACTCTTTCCAAAAATAATTTCACATATAACAATTTGTGTATGTGTTGTCTATTCATTAATATAGTTGTCAGTTATTTCTGTCATTATTTTTACCTTCTTTTGTTTGTGATGTGGTGGACATCTCTAAACAATCGTGAGTTCAGCCTTCAATTTCAATCCAATCATATCCTGTATTCTTGCACTCGAACTTGTCCTGTTTCACCTCCCATCAGTCCTCGTCCCTTTTTTACAGTGTCCTTGTGTGGCCTTCAAAGCTCCAACAAACACAGTCTGTTTCTTCTCTGTTTTGATCTTTCAGTATTCTTCTTTTAAGTTAAGTTCCAGCCTGGCAAAATATCATGTTCAGTGCCTTCGAACAGTCATGTGACACTGTTCTTTACCAGCCTGCAGTTTCCTTGTGCATGTTTTCATCACGTGGTTTCTTTCATTCTGCTGTTGCAGTTGTCAGTCAGACTTGTTTCATTTGCACTGTCTTTTGCCTGCTGTTAATTCTTCAAGTCCACGATGTTCTGTCGGTCTTCATCAGGAGATTAACTGTCCTTTGAGCTTCTTCTCAGGGTCGGGACAAAGTGAGAGGTCAAGCTGTAAAATTTTAGCCAAAAAGTGGCTTGTTTTCCCAATTAATCTATGCTTTTGCCGCTGTACTCAAGGTTCCAGGTTGAGAGAAATCCACCTGTATTGACACACTAAAGCATACAATTAAAACCATTTTCATCACTTTTCTTAAAACATTCATTCACTTCATCTTCTTAGAGTTTAACTCGTCTGTTTCTCTCTGTGAGCTGTCTTGACACAGTCAGCTCCTTTTATGGGCATGTAGTTCCTGTTACACACACGATTTCCTGTCACAGACACACCACAGGCACACATATTTCCTGTTCCTGTAGACTAATCGAACTCTTTGTTTTTTTCTTTGTATTTATAGTCTCCACACCCTCTTTAATTCTACTAAATCTTGATCTAAAAACAATACACCTTTATGTCACGCTCACCCTCAGTCGTCTTTTGCTGGTTGTTCAGGTCATCTGGATCCCAATGTCGTGGACCAGAACTAAATCACCGGCCTGGACCCGAATTCAACGTTCCAGGACTCTCACCTCTACCTGGAGAGGGCTGTCGACAGACTTCGGTGCTGGTTTACCCACGACGTCAGGATGCAGCAGTCAGACCTTATTGGAGTCACAGAAACGTGTCTGTTGTTTCCATCGCTAGGCTCGAAGGACCAATTTAAATGACAGGGGATTTCTTTAAATCACCCTGCTGTTCTCTCTTCAGCCAAGACTCCTGAGTTAGAAAACACAAAACACTGCAGTTCTTTCACTCGCAAGGACGGTCACAGAGCACTCGCACAGGAGACACTCATGGACTCGCACTTTGTCACCGTCCGCGTTTCTTTATTTATACAAGATGTTTCTGTGTGTGTGTGTGTGTGTGTGTGTGTGTACAAAGATAACAGAGTTATTCTCAGAAGTCAGAGCTGAGGTTCCCCTTTTCTAAGTCTGTATGTTCCAAAACAGAAAGAGGAAGCTGTAAGTTGTTTATCACAGAAGAGTTCATGTCAAAAGTTATTAGGTGAAAAGTCACGTAGACATGTGCTTAATGATCAATAAAAGAATACATTTCATGTTAGCTGATCACAAAATACACGATTTTCCTTTGACACAGCCAAAAATGAATAATACAAAAAAGCAGGTAGTGACTGAAAAAACAGGCAGATACCAGCTTCCTCTGAAATGTGCCCAAGCTCACCGTTAGATAGTGTGAGGAGCTCGGTAATCCCAAAGGGGCTCAGAGTAGAGCTGCTGCTGCTCCAACACACTGAAAGAAGCTACTGATGTGCTTCTGTCATTTGATTAGGCTGCCTTCTGACACGTCTTCTTCACGGTTTCTGAGCATGTGAATTCAGTTAAATTTTATTTCAACAGCTCCAGTTGACCACAACCGTCATCTTAAGGTGTTTTATATTGTAAGCTAATAAGCCTACAATATTAGAGAGAGAATCCCAATGATCTCATGATCCCATGAGCAAACACGGAGCAGAACTGGGCTCATGGAGAGGCACACATCTACCCAATAGGTTTTGGGGTCAAGTAAAAGAGAAAAACAGAAAGAAAATAAACAGGACAAAAAAAAGAAAGAAAAGAAAGGAGACAAAAGACAAAAGTTAGCTAAAATCAATACTGCCATTTAAATGCACGACAAGTTAAAAAAGGGAGTGCTCAGTCCTTCACAGGATGTCCCCCAGCAGCTGAGCCTATAGCTGTTTAAATGAAGGGACTGATCTGGTCCTCACCAGTTTTTATGTCTTCAGCCTGGAGGAGAACCAGGACCAAGATTACATCTCTCAGCTGGAGCTTGAGACTCAGGAGGTGGCCAGAGGGAATGAGGTCTGGGCTTCTCTGCTTAGACAGCTGGAGCTGGACAATTGGAAGAAAATGGATGGACTGGTAACATGTATGTCTCTTAACCATGGAAAATAGGACAGTCTTTTGTACTGCATAGTGCAATAAGAGACAAAGAAGTGATTCCTTTGACACAAACAAAGTAATACCACACCAAAGCTCTTAGTATTATGATGCATTGCAATTATCTCCTTGTATGAAACCAAAAGTTTTCCTGATCTCTAAAGTCTCTTTATCAGCAAAAGACCTTCCTGAGGTGCTCGACATACTGATGTTACATCAGCCGTCCTGGATGCCGTCATCTTTCCTGCTCTTAAACACTGGCTTGTAACAAGGCGACTGCCTGATGTTACGAGGTGCTGTCTATTCAAGTGGCTGATGCGTAGCCACACTCCATCTTTGGCACATCTGTCCTCTGCAGTGACCACTATGCATGACAGAGCTGCTAACAGTTCTGTCTCTTATCATTTTTGTTACTGCAGAAAAATGACAATGATTTTGTTTCTTTCACTCTTTCCAACTCATCATCCACACATCCATGTGTAGTAGACAGAAGTGGGTTTGTTTTTCCGCTTCTGTTCCTCCTTTTTCTTTTAATTTCCTCAGGTGTAGTTGTTGGTCTTGTAGGTCTCTGGGGTGTTTTGTCGTGGGCCAACCTATCTTCAGCTGTCGGTAGTTCATTTACCAGACTTCAGGTATAAGCAGGACAGGTGGTGCAAGGGTTCCTACAAGGCCATTCGTATCAATATGGTAACTTTAGAGCCTGATCTCTGCGTAACTCACTGGTTGGTTAGCTGTTCGAACTCTTGTTTGTCCCTTTTCTTCCTGTGTTCCTCCTGGCTGTCCACTTGAGATTCCCATTTGAACCCTGCTGGCTCAAGATTCAACTCACCTATGATCTGGTAACCTTGAACACTGTTTGTTCCTCCTCCTCACCACCAAGTGAACCTCTGGATGCCATGACCCACGGTCAGTCTGCCTCCTCCTCTCCACCCGTTTTCTGAGGAAACTCACCTGCCAACCCAGTACTCCCCCCATACTTACCACCTCAGAAACTCAAGTAAGATTAGCTCTGGTTCAGTTCACACGTAACCTGTAATATTCTCTTCCCGGGCAGCCATTAACTCTCATTCTCTCCTCCTCAGAACTCTCCCTCCCTCAGCCACAGTCCTTTCCTCACTCTCCTCTATTATAACTAAATTCACTTAAGTAAACATTTCTGTTTGCCGACTCTGCTTTATGGGTCCAGCCAGCCTGACATTATGACAGGTGACACAATGAGTGAGCTGAAGGCTTATTCACAGCTGAGTGGTAGTAGTTATGGATTGCAGGTTTTGGTGTATTTAAATAATAACTACATATGTATATATATATATATATATATATATATATATATATATATATATATATATATATATATATATATATGTACTAGTGCCTTGTATAATAAACCATACTGAGAAGTTCTGATCAGAGGTTAGAGGGGCTGCCTAGTAACCTACAGGTTGCTGGTTTGAAGCAGTCTTCAGTTGCTTGTATCTGAAGTAAAATGTGCATATGCAATAGCTCGACTAAATTAACCAATCTGTCCAAATTTGTTAGGATGCCTGGGTCGTTGACTCAGGGTTTTTGGGTTTATTATATTATTTATAATTTCTAGTCTTTGGGTTTTTGTTACAGTCATGTCTTATGGTTTATGTCTCTGTGTAATCCTTAGTTGCTGTCTGCTATATCCCCGTGTCCAGTCAGTGTCTGTGTCTGCCCTGGTCCCACGTCTCTGTTCCCTCTGTTGCAGTGCCTGCCTGTGAGTCTGTGTCTTTAAGTTCAGTCTGTGTTATGTTTCCTGTTTTACTTTGAAGGTCCGGGTCTTATGTGAATGTGTCCTGCTTTGCTTCCTTGTCTCGTTAGTTCTGATTTCTCCCAGCTGTGCCCTCCTTCTGTGTCTCATTCCCCTCGTTATTTCCCAGTGTACTAAAACCCTGTGTTTCTTTGAGTCAGTGTCACGTTGTCCCTCATGCTGTGTGGATCTCCCTGTGTTTCCTGTGAGTTTATGTTGTTTCCCAGTTTAGTTTGCTTTGCTTTGTATGCTCGTTTTCCCGTGCCAGCAAATAAAGCTGAGTATTTTGAGTTCATCCCTTGAGTCTGAGTCCGGGATTTTGGGTCCACCACTCCTCCTTGCCTGCCTGCCACACAGCCAACACCTAACAGAACGACACAACCAGAACATGGACCCAGCAGCACTCGCCCCGTCTAATGAGCTCAGGGAGGATATAATTTATTCAGTGGAAAAATTATGTGACCTGTGGCTGAATCATCCAGGGGAGGAATTTCAGCGTGCTGTAGCGAACCGGCTACAGCGACTGGTTTCTGGTCTCCGTTGGCTTTTGGACTCACTTCACCCACTCATACAGGAGTTTTTCCTTAATGAGCTTCATCTGCATCCCCCTGTTGCTACCGCTCACCTACCCAACTCGGAGAAAGATGTGCTGCCCAGCCCGCCGATCTTGGAGTTGCCTGGCCCATTGGAGCCATCACCGAGGAGGAAGCAGCGGCCGCGCCACCGGCGTGTCACCCCACAGCCGGACTACGGGATGTCAAAACAGCCGGCTGTGGTGAGTGAAAAGGACACTTTTTCTGTTTCTTTGGGCCATGGGACTATTTATTCTAGGGCTATATTTTTTGCATCAGCTGCCCAGCCTTCTGTTCCCGCTGGGGGTTCTGGAGAACCGCACCAGCCTTTGTTCGTCTCCGCTGGAGGGTCCGAGGGGCCCGTCCAGCCTTCTGTTCCCGCTGGGGGTTCTGGAGAACCGAACCAGCCTTTGTTCGTCTCCGCTGGAGGGTCCGAGGGGCCCGTCCAGCCACAGCCACCTGCCTCCGCTGGAGGGTCCAAGGGGCCCGTTCAGCCTTCTGTTCCCGCTGGGGGTTCTGGAGAACTGCGCCAGCCCTTGTTCGTCTCCACTGGAGGGTCCGAGGGGCCCGTCCAGCCACAGCCACCTGCCTCCGCTGGAGGGTCCGAGGGGCCCGTCCAGCCGTCTGTTCCTGCTGGGGGGTCCGAGGAGCCCGTCCAGCCCGCCCCTCCTTCTGTGTCTCATTCCCCTCGTTACTTCCCAGTGTACTTAAACCCTGTGTTTCTTTGAGTCAGTGTCACGTCATCCCTCATGCTGTGTGGATCTCCCTGTGTTTCCCGTGAGTTTGTTGTTTCCCAGTTTAGTTTAGTTTGCTTTGCTTTGTATGCTCGTTTTCCCGTGCCAGCAAATAAAGCTGAGTATTTTGAGTTCATCCCTTGAGTCTGAGTCCTGCATTTTGGGTCCACCACTCCTCCTTGCCTGCCTGCCACACAGCCAACCTTAACAAAATTGGATGTGTGATAGTTTCTACAGGCTGAAGAACGATAGTCACTGCAGGAATAAACACCTGCACCTTCTACTGCATAGCCCCAGAGCAGCTACTACACAGGGTTTCAAAACCAAAGCTTTTTCACATATATTCAATGTCCTTAATTACAGTGCTGTGCAACATGAAAATAAAGTTCAAATGAATCCAAAATGACTCACTACAAACTAAATGTCACCCGCTAGTTCAAATAAAAATCGAAAAATAAAAATCGAAAAATAAAACCATGCGCCAAATAAAGTGCTTATTTTCATGTTGTTAGGCTTCTCATTCAATGCAGTCCTTCCATGAAAGTATCTTATACATAACATTTCCACAAGATAAAATGCATCTAAATGAAATCTTGATCTTGAATTAAAGAGTTTTTTTTCACAAACACTGTTAAAAAAAAAATCCTAGAAAAACAGTAATATTCTGGCAGCTGGGGCGCCAAAATAATACCAGAAAATAACTTTCTCATAAAAATACGGTTATTTTCAGTAATGACAATACAGTTTGTTGCCCTAATTTTACATGGCATTTTGCCTTTTTCAAGTGCTTTTAAACATTAAATTAGGAACATTTTAATGTGATTAAACAATGAAATTACCTATAAACAAGATCAATGAATGTGGCAATATGAATAATAATACTTAAATGTACAGAAATATACAGTTAACAGTTGGTTTAAATAATAATGGATTGCATGCTCTGGGACAGACTGACAGAGGCGAGGCTGCCATATCGCACCATCGGCCCCTCTGGCCATCACCAGTAGGCGGTAGGTAAAGTGTCTTGACCAACGACACAACGACCGAGAGTGTCCGAGCCGGGACTCAAACCGGCAATCTTCTGATTACAAGGCGAACTGCCAACTCTTGAGCCATGATCGCCCTAAATAGCAATAATAGTAATAATTATTTGATGTTAAAGTTTATACGAATCATTTCATATATTCTTAGCATAACATTCGAATTTAACAATTCAATCTTTCAAATAACAGACACATATTTGTGAAATCATGATACATTTGTGAATGTATTTTAACAATCTAAATGTGCATATGTACAGACAAATACATTTAAAAAACAAGAAAATTATGTTTTATTACATTACAGTGATTTTACGTTAATTTACATTTGAAATGTGAAATCACAGTCTATTTATGTAAATTTAATGATATTCTAGAAGAACAGAACAAAACTGTAAAATACACAGTAAAATACTTTTATATTAGGACTTTTTCTTACAGTCAAGCTGATTACCAGCTCCGGTTCAAAGGCCACCTCTGAGTACTAATGGTGTCTTAGATTTGAGTGTTGCGAATGTGTATGATTGGCTCAGTACTGGGATGTAGCCTGGGATGTGTTAACATTAATGAAAGAGGAAATGATCTCCTCCAAACTGTACGTTGTATTTTTGCACATTTGGTGAAATAGGCTCCCCGCAGGACTTCTCTCACAAGTTGTTCTAAATTCATGATGAAAACATTTGATGGAGCAAATTTCAGTTTTCATGCTGCGAGACATTAGAACAGCTTGAGAAGCTGAAAGCTTGGTTGGATTCTTTATGGATTTTTTTATTTCTTTTCTTTTTAAAGGTGATAATTGTTTTTTTAATTCCTCTAAAACACTGAGTAGTTTTTTCCCATAAGTTCTGTATTTTTTCAGCAGCTCACCTTGAGGAGCTGCAGGCCTGAAATAAGCTTTAATAAGTTTTATATAATACGTTTTAGATTCTGTCTCTCAATTTATGCCAGTTTGATTCTGACTGTCTGTCCCACGTTGGACAGCAGAGCTGTGGCTGTGACCACATCAGGAATATCTCTATCTGTGATGTCACAGGCCAAGAGTAGGACAAAAATGGAAGAGAGTGTTTAGAGCAAACTGAAGCCTGGAGAGATTTTGGCACATAGAGATGAATTGCTCATTAATCACTAATCTAACAGTAATGTTGCATTTGCATTCATGTTTGAACATCGACCACTGAATGACTCTAAAGAAAATGAGAGAACAGCATCTTTACTGTGTTTGTCCTGCTGCATGTTATTGAGTTATTCTTCTCATAGAAATCTTTCCTTGATTCATGAGACTGCGGGAGGAGTGGGAGGAAGCTGAAGCACCCAGAGAAAACCCATGCAGGCATGGGGAGAATATGCAAATCGGCACATCTTCAGTATATTCATTGCACATACTATGCTTACTTGTGATATAGTCTTCAAAATTTTACAGTCTGTGTGTTTTATAGGTATAATGGTTTAGCCCTTTTCTCTTCACCAGAAAGATGAAGAAAGCTGGACTTTGCGGTTGAAATGTGAGTGCCTTGTTAGTCCTCTCCTCAATCATGTCTTTGTTTCTTTGCTGCCGTTCCTGTTTTGAATCTGTTGCCCTGACCACTGCAGTACTCAAAGATGTCCATTAGGAGGAGCCCTGGCTCTAGTTGTCCATACCCACATGGCTTGAGCAGTAACCCGGTAAAGGGTTGTTGATGTGAGGACCCTTCATAGTAAAATTTCCCTTAATACGAGATATCACCTCAAATGCTAGATTTATGTCTAGACTGGCTTATTCTCAAAAACCTCACCCCCCCACCCCCTCCAGTAAATTTAAACTCCTCCTTTCTCAGCATTTCTTTTATCTCCTGCATCCTTCTCTGTCAGCCTTTTGTACATATTGTACTGTAGCCCATGTCACATCAGCTGTCACATGAATTCCTTCATTCTCATATCTTTGTGAATCTCATCCTCACATGAGGAGAGAGAGGCTGTTGGTGGTGGTTATACAGCGGCAGTATGAGGTTATTTTCATACAGAGTTTCTGGATGACAGCAGCTGCCTTAACATCAATGCAACACAAACAGAAATACATGTAGCATGCAAGGGATAAGATTTATACTTGGTTTGAGGGTTTCAGATATATAAAAAAATGAATAGAAAATGATGCAATGTCCCTGAAAGTGTACAAGTTGTCTCTGTTTTTAGACATTAACAAACATAACAGGCAGAAACATGTTGTTGTGTGTTAATGATAACCAAAGTTGACCTATAATATGATCATTAACATGCAGACATGCCATAACTGAACCACCCTGTGGAGCTACAGTGTTTTTTAGTCTCACCTCAGATGATTAGTGTTTATCAGCTACAGCATGAAATGTTTTTTTAACATAAATGCTGAAAATCTGTGGGATGTTTACAGCTTTTGGCTGATCGTAATGGCATGAATCTCACCCTTGCAGCCGAAGGACATCAGCATTCATTCATCTTCCTGCATTGTGTTTGGGCTGCTAGTCTATTCTTTACATCATTTCAGCTTTCCCACATTGTCACATTTCATTCTGTTATCATCATTTTCCTCTGCCCAATTTCTACGATCCAATCAGCTTCTGTCCTGTGTGCTTTAAATCTCAGCGCTCTTCTGTCATTTTGTCTTTCGGGCTCTTATTCATGCAATCATGTTAATCATGTTTGTGCTTATTAGTTGTATTTTCAGTCACGTTGAATACTGGCAGCAGCATCTTCAGTCTTCAGTCATGATTCCTGATAAAGTGAATCCAAAGTCCTAATGCCTCTCCTGTGCAGGGGAGCGAGCTTACACATTGTATTGTGTCAGGTCCATGACCAATCCTCCTCACTGCAAATTCTCCCTGTCAACAAAGTCATCCAATCTTAGTGCTGCGCAATTGCAAGAGCTCAGCTAAGCTACTGTGCTGTGCTAGCCTTTGACACCTGTGTGCAAGCTCTGCAGAGCAAAATCAGAACACTCCTGTACAAACTCCCCCGTTCAGCCAGAAGTCATCCCTGGCTTCAGCTTCCATATCCTCGCCCAAGATTTTTTGGCCTAGTCAAAGTTTGGACTTCTTTGGTATGACCGTTCATGCTCAAAACTTAAATTCATCTCTGTAGATGAATTTAAAACAATTATGCAAAGAACAATGGACCAAAATTCCTTAAGAGTTATGTATAAGACTCATTGCTAGTTATTGTAAATGCTAGATGGGAGTTCTGCTGCCAAGGGTGGCAGGTATTAGGTTTTGTCTGCAACTACTTTTTCATAGGATAGCTTTATTCCCTTAATAAATTAAATCATCATTTCAAAAGTTCATCTTGTATTAACTCTGGTTATTTGTGTCTAATATTAAAATTATTATTAATCTGAGTCATGCAAGTCTGATAAATATGCAAAAAAGTAATAAATCAGTAAGGGGCAAATTGGTTATTCATATATATATATATATATATATATATATATATATGATATAAGGAGAAGCCCAGAGATGTAGATGTATAATCTCGGCCTGGGTGATGTACTGATGCTGTGATGGGCATCAAATAACTTTTTTACATAAAGTAAAATAAGACATTACTTTTAATGTTTAATAATACCAACATTATTCATCTGTATTTGTCAGGCTATTATATAAGGCTACAATTCATCTTTATTCATTTTGTTACTGTAACCGACTTTGCTAATATGACTGGCTAAGGGTGCTAGCTTGTCAGCTGCACTATTGAATGTACAGGTAGATGTATCAGAGGCAGAACACCACAGAGCCAGATTGGTGAGATAAGCCATTAGTCAGTGTTGCGTTGACGTCTGGTTTTAAGGCCAAATTATCACTTTGTTTATGTTTATTTTTATTGAGCTTAAATGAGGCATAAGTAATGCAAAACACTATCCTTGATCATTATTCATCACAAATGATTGTTATGGCATATGTTTGGTCTGTGACATATCAGAGTCACCATACTGCAGTCAGCTGTGCTACTTTACTGTGCTAAGCACACACTGTACAGAGTGCAGCTCTACCACCTGCTGCAAATTTTAGTCCAGAACAGATTTATTTTGCCATCATCCCCACAGATAAACAGAAGATAAACAGCCCCTTTGTTTATATTTACTTCCTGCAGTCCTGTTGTAAAATACAGTGATTCTAATGTTGCCATATGGTGCAGACACTTTGTGGCAGAACTTAATTAAAAAAAAAAACAACAAGTCAGGTAGAGTATGAAGTCAATGGAAATCAACTTTTAAGAAGAAAGCAAATAAAGCACAGCAAACAGTGAAAATGTGGGGATGATGTGACTGTATACACAAATAAGGATGATTGGGACAGAGTGAAGACACAATTTTGGGGCCGGCTTGGATACCAATGACTTAAATGGAACAGTTCTGAGGGTTGCCTGCAGTGAAGGACGATTCCAGACACTGGATCCCTCTGGAGGCTTGGGAAGAGGCCCACGATGACGAGTGGAAGCAGAAACTGTCCGGAGGCTTGGCAGGAGGCCGGCAACAAATTTGGAGCAAAAGCATGGAAAAAAATGGATACCAAAATAGCTTTGGAGCACTGATGATCTGACAACAAGGTTGAAAAACTAGACACAGCTAAACTAATATAAAAGACTTGGGGAAGGAACATAAACATGGCACGAGAGACAAATGACTCTCAACAAGAAACAAGAAGTACCATGGCAAACAGATATGAGAGACGTCATGAAGGCCAGACTAAACTGATGAACCTAGTATGAATAACTAAACCAACAGAAACCAGAATGTAAATGGTAACTGGACTGATTCTTACATAGCGCTTTTCTACTCTCCCAGAGTACTCAAAGCGCTCTATACAACATGTCACATTCACCCAATCCTCACAAGCACTTTCTCTATACATTCTGCTTTCTAAGTACATTCACACTCCGATAGATGCATTGGAGAGCAACTTGGGGTTAGTATCTTGCCCAAGGATACTTGACATGCAGACTGGAGGAGCCAAGAATTAAACCACCAACCTTCCGATCAGTAGGTGACCTGCTCTACCTCCTGAGCTACAGCCACCGCCGTGTCCATCATCACGTGTCCATCATCACGTGTCCATTACCAACTGACACAACATAAAGATACAGAATACCCCCAAACTGTAAATCAATATTTTGCAGTATTTTATTTCTATAGCACATTTAAAAAGTGTCCATCAAAGTGCTTCACACAAGGTAGCAAAGCAGATTACAACAAAGGCAACAAAAACAGTTAAAAACAATATAAACAGTTATAGTTACAGTTACATAGCACAACTGCAGACCAGGTGGAAGTCCAAACTAATTTGCTTCAAAAGCTAGATGGAACAGGTGAGGTTTTAAGCGTGATTTAAACGATTGAATGGAATCTGACATGCAGAGGTCGATAGGAAGATTATTCCAGAGTTTGGGTGCAACAACTGCAAAAGCTCGGTCCTCTCTAGTCCCCCCCGTTATCCTACAGGGTGCAAGATGTCCTGTCAACTCTTTTAGCACCTGCTCGCGCTTGTTTAAGTCTCATTTTAGTTATTTAGTGTCAGTTTATTACTCATTTGATCACTTTTTTGTTGTTTTGAAACAGTTTCTGGTTGCTTTGTGTCTCATTGGTCATTTTTGCTTCTCTTAGTTTTCATTTATTATATATTACTTTAATATATATTTATTATATATTACTCTGCCAAATTTGTAAAAAATGTAGCTAAGTAATATGATAGACCAAGTTCATAGAGATCAAATTCAGTCCGACTTGAGCAGTCTTCATTAATCGAGTGACACAGAAAATGAGGGATTCTTCATTCTCAGGTTGACTTATCATTCAGACACTTTGAAAATAAAACTGGTCTTGTGTGGGTCCAGTGTGGCTGTTTGTGTGTATGTGCATGTGAACATTAGACAGAACTGCTTAGACATAGTGCAGCCAAGTGCAGTATGAATGTGTGTGTGGTAGATGAATGAGACTTGTAATAAAAGCTTTGAGTGCTCAACTTCAGTAGAATGGGGCCATATTAGTACCAGTCCATTTACCATCATTTTAAAGGGACAAATCAGCTCCATGGATGTGTGTAAAAGTTTAGGATGGTTAAGATTTCAAAAAGAGTATCGTGCATTTGCACATCATTTTAAATTAGATTAAAAAAAGAGTGTGTATATACACTTGTGTCTCTGTGAACTCAGTTTTATGCATCTGGCCACAAATCTCTCAGAGCTGAAATACAAAATGACTGTTCACCATAAATAACAAAATGGAGCATCAGAACTACATTTCATGAAATATTTTTATTTAAATGACCTTCTTCCACCTTCAGCTCATAATGTAATGTAATGTTCACTGGATGTGAGTACCGAGCTAAAAACAAGGTTGCTGTTTAGAGTCAAGCTTGGAAAAGAACATGCTAGGAGACAATAAGCTTCCTTGTCAGGGGAAAGAAAATTATCCAACCCAGTTGGCAGTTCTGCATCATGAAGCACTAATAGAAGCTCTGCAGATAAAGTTCAGGCACAGGTGCTAACACTTCCAGAGAATAAGGTGGAATAGATTTATTTTGGAGATTCCCAGTCAGACAAAATGCAGCTACAAGTGAAACGTGACGCCTGCTGGATACGGCATTAAATTAGCCCATTTTGTTTTTGCTCTTGCTCGCTTGCCAGGTTTCTGATAACATATCCAATATAGAGCTGGCAGCAAATTAATGGCTCCTGACATAATAAACAGAACTTGATACTGTTTGTGTAGCTTGTGGGTGTGAAAGCTATTCACTTCATAGATGTTGGCAACAGGCTTGCAATTAATTTATGGACCATCGATATCTGCAGTAAACAGCGAAGACAACTGGAGTAAATATTTGCACATTTCTAATGTTTGACCATAAATATTATCATTTGAAACAGATGAACAATTACAGTTTGCTCTAGCATGTACACTTAATTATTATGCTAGTATGCTGAATATTAAATAGATTCACTCTTGATTCTTACCAGCTGTTTTCTGCCTGCTTCCTATCCTCTCCTTATCTTGTGTGTATATATTGTCTGCATTTCCCTCAGGTCTGTGTCACATTCTCCCTTTTCTCTCACTGCTGTGTGTGTCACTGTGTTTTTTCCCAATATTTCAGTCTGTTTTGCTCCTGCCTTGCTTGATACCGTCTTGTTTCATGAGCTGGCTGCAAATGAAACTAACTTTGAGTTAGTTAAGTTACTTCTGCCTCCCGAGTCCTGCTTGTCTGTAATGATAGCCACATGAAGCCTCGTGAAGCCTTGAAGCTTTCCATCCAAATACAATTGGTTAAAAAAAAAGTTAATTTCTCAAGGCTTTATGTGCACACAAATCCCCCTACCGGACAAAATCTTTTTCATCATTTCAGCTAATAAATGATAGTCTCTTGGCTGTCTTGCAACAGTGTCAGCATGGAAACAGGCACTGCCGGAAAATAAATAAATGGTTCATTTGTCCATTTAATCAGCCTTTAAAACCATTTCAAATGATACTGAGGAGGCAGGGGTGCACAAGTTACCCATAGCAAATCTGTATACTTTTGGATATATACACCTCTGCCTAGATCAGGTGCTGTTGTACCTCAGTTGCTTGGCACATAACAAACACTTCAAATTAATATGAATAAAAGAGACGTGAGTATTATGGAAGATTATGAACATTTCATTATTTACAGGCTTATTATGTGTAAAACGTAATTGGGAGAGAGCAGCTAAAAATGTTGCTATACAGAAGGAAAACCTTCTCCTTTTAGCAGACCCCGTGAAAACAAGCTCCTCCGTGTCACAGGCAGTGTTGCCACAGTTACTTTGAAAAAGTAATATATTACTGACTACTGATTACTCCTTCCTTCTCCTGACATTTGAAGTTGAACTTAAAACTTTTTTCCTGACAGAAATACTTGTTTGTATGAAAATAAAGACAGTCTTGTTACTTCACTTAACATAAATACTTTTTTATAAAAAAAAAAAGTCGACTTCATTTCACATAAATGCTTTTTATAAAAAAAACAGTGCTTCTTGGCTTCACTTAACATAAATATTTCTTATTAAAAAAAGATAGTCTGTCTCGACTTCATTTCACATAAATGTTTTTTTTAAATAAAAAATAAGAGTCCTTTTTGACTTCATTTAACATATATACTTTTTATAAAAAAAAACAAAAAACAAAGAGTCTTTCTTGACTTCCTTTAAGATACTTTTTATACCATCCACATGTAAGCACTATTGTCCACTTTTGTAACTTTGGACTAATCTTATGAAAAAAAGAGACTGCAGGTCCAACTTAAATAAATTGCTTTACTTCCTTGCAAGTCATTGATTTGAGTTATTTAACTTCACAACTTTAATAATTTTATTAAGTAACTTTGATAAACTTAATTCAATTACTTGTAAAGTAAAATGTAGTTATTTAAGTTGGATTCCCTATTCTCTTTTTTTTTCAGTATATGTTGTCATCGCATGTTATGGGGGAAACAGTAGAGTGGAGCGAGTAAACCAGTGGTTGTACCTCATTAACGGAAGCTTCTCAAACTTTTGTCAAAAGTCGATTTCTTTTAGGCGTGAGCACCAAACCTCCCAGACTAAAAGTCGCTCCACAGGATGGGGTTGGAGTGTTATACTTTAAAAAAAATTGTCTTTATGCTTGAAAACGTATGCAGAATCTGAAGGTCGTAGCCTGACCTCAGGTAGTCCATGACTTCTTTTTCTGCAGAATAGGTCTCCTCCTCTGGCTCTGCCTCAAAAGTGAAAAAGTCCATCTCACCTTGGCTGCTAGATGTAGTAGCACTGGGCACACTGGCAGGGTTTTTTCCAACAGGAGCAGTGGTGCAACACAGAAGCTGTTTTACTCGCTCCCTTCTTCCTGCATCTCTCAGCCATCGGAGTTTGAATTTTGGACAACTGGCAGCTGCAAGAAGGGCATCTTTGTCGTCCAGCACACCGACGAAACGAGTCTGAGTAGCCTAAAAAACATAATCGATATTTTTATGCCTACAATTTATTATTTTATTGAATTACTTGCAAACCATGCCTAATATGAGATCAATATTATGGATTTAATTTTGTTTTAGGTTACTTATAAACATTTTAATTGTTTTAATCTTATTTTGCAATGATAATTAATATTCTGTTCCATGTTTGTGAATGGTATGAAGCAAAAAATTTGACTAATTTCAAGATGGAGCATACCTGTACTATGGCATCTGGAAGGCCTGCAATCATCCTGGAGAGGTCATCTTTCACAGCCTGGGTCTTCTGCATCAGAACTTCAAGTGTTGGTAGTAAAGTTCCATATGGACAGTCACCTTGTAAAATGTCCAGTGCTGCAGTCAGAGGTTTCATGGCTATGCAGTACTCATGCAGGAACTGGTATAAAGCACTTCAGTCCTAGCTTTGTGCACAGAGTATTCAGTTCACTCATGGGGATTTCTGCAATTCTCTTTACAGCATCAAAAAAGTAATTCCACCTTGTGGATGTTGGTATTAGGAGCTTTCTTTTGCTGATTTCTTCCACTGTTTCTGATGCAAGTGTAGATCTACTCGATTTGGTCCAAAGAACTGTGCATTTTGCTGTGTTGCTCCGATACACAGCCCTGCTCTCTGTAAATGTTTCTCCACATCACGTGTGCAAATTATGTTGATAGTGTGCGAAGCACACCTGCGGTGCGGGGGAAGAGACAGCTGACCATCACTTTCATTCTCAGCCGAGAGGATTTCTGACAGATCTGAAAAAGCGACATCATCGTCTTTGGGGGTGGACTCTTCTTCCTCCGTCTCATCATCGGACTCCGTGACAGGATGATAAACTTGAAACGCCTTAACAAAGTTGGATCCATTATTAGTAACTGTTGAAACTACTTTGTTGAGTAATCCATAAGAGGAGTGAATGTTTTCAATTTCTGTACCAATGACATCATACGTGTGTCTACTACGAATTCGCCTACATGCTAATGGAACCTTGTGGTGCTCTAATGTGGTTCTACTGATCCAGTGGAGCGTTACTCCCATATAGCTTCTGTTGTTAGCAGTCCAAATATCCGCAGTAGTAGAAACAAAGTCAATCTCACTCAGTGCGGCCTTCAGATTTCTCTCCATTTCTCTCCAGGTAAGAAGTAAAAGTCGTTCGGTGAGGCAGCTCGACATTAACAGAAGGAGGGATCTTTTTTATTATGGCACGAAATGAGGGCGAGTCAACAGTGTTTATGGGTAGCATTTCTTCTACAATATATTGCGTGACCAACTTCTTCAATTCTTCATCACTTACTGGTTTTGCACCGAAGTCCAACTTTTGTTGTTTGGGTGGTGCAGGACCTTCTGTGGAAGTCACGGCTCTCTGCTTCGGACCACTTGGTGGGACTCTGTGAGTTTGACTGTGCCGTGGTGCGACTCCAAATGTTTCTTTAAGTTTGACGTAGTGTTTTTGAAGGTAGATAACACTTTTTCGCCAACACAAAGTGTACAACGAACCTTAATAATGAAATCTTTAGTTGACAGAAACTCAAAATAGTGACTATATTTCCAGCCAAAGAACAAACATCTCTCTCCCTCCATTGTTGTTTACACCTTTTTACATCGCTGGCTGTTTGTGAGGGGGAAACATGACCTGTCGCTTATGTGACGTTTCACGACATGTATGCGTTTGTCATCCGCCGAGACGAAAAGAAGAAACCAAATCTTTTTGCTTAAATTTTTTTTAAAAAAATAGTAACGCACAGTGGTTTGGACAAGTAACTTTAATCTGACTAGTGTTATGGAAATAGTAACGCGTTAGATTAGTCGTTACTGAAAAAGTGGTCAAAGTAACACGTTACCGGCATCACTGGTCACAGGCATATTGGTTAAACATAAAGACTTACATGTAAGTTTTGCAGGGATCCCTTTATATATTTGTGGCGCTGTCACTTGGTGTTCGCTCTCTCTGCAGTAGAGTATCACTTCCTGTTCCTGTTCTAACACACAGTGGTGTTTATGTGTAGCTTATCTGCATAGCAATTTCATTAAAAACATTTAGATATCTTCTTGTTTCATACTGTAATCTACACGTTCTTCATCCAAAGCACACTCTCTGTGTACTCACTACCTAATTTATAGCCAAAGTATTCACTCACTGTGTCTTTACTGTTTCGCTAGCTTAGCTTAGCTCGTAGCCGACTCGCTAGCAGCATGGCTTCTTCACCTGTCCCTCCTGCACTTTCCTGCTCATTGTGTCAGATATTTAGTTACTCCTCGGCCTCCTTTAGCAGTAATGATACTTGTAACAAATGTAGCATATTTGCAGACTCTGGAGGCCAGGATTACTGAATTGGAGACTTCTTCTGTAACTTTCTCCTTATTTGGAGACACCACTTCACCCTTCTGCCAGCAATGCTCCTGTTGCCATGACAACCACCTCTTACCCTCCAGTCAGACCTGTATGAAGACGGAGCTAGGGTGCACTCCAGAACGACACCTGACTTATTGCCTTGTTGTCTTGTAGCTACCACAACCCCCATCCACATTCTTGTGAAGGCGTCTTAGTCTGTTAGTATCAGAGTGACTCCTAAAATATTCTACAGTACACTGTGTGCAGTAAAAGACAAAACACAAATACATGATGCTATTTATGAGGTATTAGCCCTAAAAATAAAAATAAATCTTAACAGCACCCTTGAAGAACCCATAGCTAGCCAGGCCCCTGTAGCAGGTGCAGCTGAAGGTAATGTAGGCCCTGCTAGCTGTCCCACAGCAGACTGTCCCGAGCAGCTGAGGAAACAGGGCGGCTGGGTGACGGTGAGGAGTGTTACGGGTTTCAAATATTGAGGAAGAGTACAAAACAACAATGGTCCAGAAGGGTTTTGGTCAAACAATGATTTTATTGAACACACGCGCGGGGAGATAATTACTGCACACAATCAGCATGGATCTCCACCCAAAAATACACAAGCGATTTTTTTTATAACGTCAGGGTTGAACGCCCCTTCACACGTTAGAAGAACATAATTTGTATTTTAAGAACATCATTTGCATGTTTTCTAGACAATGAGCAATTCTAAGAGATAAATGCAGACACAGAAGTTCCCCTTTCTGGCATCTTCTCTCAAATAAAGCGATGATTTCAGGCCCTTGAGGTCCCCATGGACTCGTCCTCTTCTTCTGTCACCTGTTACCAAGCAAACTCAAACGCAGCAGGTTGCTGAATACATTCAGGCCTTTGCTCAGGCCTGTTTCTAGATTATATGTACTATATGTGTTTTGTAAGCGTGTATGCAATCCTTTTATAGCTGTAAGTCACTTACACAATAGATCGTCTGGAAATAGCGCTGAACGAAGCTTATGACCTTCAACTAACTGACTGAGCTTCAGCTCTTTAATAAGCACAAACTGCAAGGTGTGTATAAAATGATTATAACTGCACCTGTAATAAAGGTTAATATGGTGACAGTACGTTTAAACATCTTAATGCCGTCTTAAAGCCATATGTTGTATCATTAATGCAATGTTAATGCTGCAGATTATATTGTAGCAGTCAAATAATTTCTTTAATTCCACAGGAGGAAGCATAGTCTTAAGCCCCAGGTACACCACCAACCTGTTCATATGTCTAACTGTTTTTCCCCACTCGACGACACACCTGCCAGGGATCAAACCCTAGATATTGGTGAATTTGTTCTGAGACGTGACGCTAAAGACACCAGCAAACATAATCAATTGTCTTCCAGGGACCAGAGCAGGTGACACTGAGGGAAATTTAAAACTGCTGGCTAAGGGTAAACGTAAATTCAGTAAAATCATAATTCCCGTCAGCAGTAATGACACCCGGTTACGCCAATCGGAGGTCACTAAAATCAATATTGAATCGGTGTGTAACTTAGCCAAAAACAATGTGGGACTCTGTAGTTTTCTCTGGTCCCCTCCCCAATCAGACCAGGAGTGACATGTTTAGCCGCATGTTCTCCTTAAATTGCTGGCTGTCTGAGTGGTGTCCAAAAAACGATGTGGGCTTCATAGATAATTGGCAAACCTTCTGGAGGAAACCTGGCCCTGTTAGGAGAGACGGCATCCATCCCACTTTGGATGGAGCAGCTCTCATTTCTAGGAATGTTAATAATTTATTAAACCCCCCAAAATGTGACTATCCAAAGTTGGGACCAGGAAGCAGAGTTGCAGTCTTACACGCCTCTCTGCAGCTTCTCTCCTCCTGTTATCCCCCCAAAACCCCATCTCCATAGAGACTGAGCATCCTGAGCGGCTGCATCACTGTCTGGTTTGGGAACTGTGCCATATCGGACCGCAAGACCCTACAGCGGATAGTGGGAACAGCGGAGAAGATCATCGGGGTCTTTCTCCCCTCTATTGAGGACATCTACACCACACGCTGCACTCGCAAAGCCACCAGCATTGTGGCTGATCGGACACACCCCTCTCACACACTCTTCACACTCCTGCCATCTGGAAAAAGGTACCGAAGCATTCGGGCACACACATCCAGACTGTGCAACAGCTTTTTTCCACAAGCCATCCGTCTCCTCAACAAAAAGGGACTAGACTGATAAACACACGCACGCACGCGCACGCGCACACACACACACACACACACACACACACACACAATATCACTCAGCTTAACTCAACTACCTCAAAGCATTGAGACTAACTATCGTACACACCAACCTGTAAATGCTCTTTTGCACAATATGATAACTGGATTTTTTGCACTAACTTCTTTACTTCCCAATTTTTGCTGCTACATTAAGGAATGTTTACTGTTCCTGCACTACCTACCTACCAAGTTTTCCTTAGATAGTTAGATTTTATTAATTTATGTTGTAATTTATGTTAGGTCAGTCTGGCCTCTTAGTTAGCTAGTTTAGTGTTTTCTGTTAATTTATGTTGTAAATTTATGTTGCATGTAGCACCTTGGCCCTGGAGGAACGTTGTTTCGTTTCACCGTGTACTAACTGTATATGGTTGAAGTGACAATAAAACCAACTTGACTTGACTTGACTTGACTTGACTGAGTCAGACAGACCAAACAGACAAAAAACAAACTAAAAACCAGTGAACCAAAGACTAAAACAGTGAAATGTGCATTATTAAACATTAGTGATTACAGCACGCTGTAGGTATTACAGATACTGCACTGCAGTGGTTTGTATCTTATCTATCTAATAGACTCCAATTTGTTCATGTAAATGGAGAGTCTTCTTCACACACTAACGTCAATTATGGTGTTCCACAGGGTTCAGTGCTAGGACCAATTCTGTTTACATTATACATGCTTCCCTTAGGCAGCATCATTAGAAGACATAGCATACATTTTCACTGCTATGCAGATGACACCCAGCTCTATCTGTCCATGAGGCCAGATAACACACAGCAATTAGTTAAACTGCAGGAATGTCTTAAAGACATAAAGACCTGGATGGCCACTAACTTTCTGCTTCTTAATTCAGATAAAAGATAAAACTGAAGTTATTGTACTCGGCCCTGAAAATCTTAGAAATATGGTATCTAACCAGATTCTTACTCTGGATGGCATTACCTTGGCCTCCGGTGACGCTGTGAGGAACCTTGGAGTCATTTTTGACCAGGACATGTCCTTCAATGCACATATTAAACAAATATGTAAGACTGCTTTCTTCCATTTGTGCAACATCTCTAAAATTATAAATAGCCTGTCTCAGAGTGACGCTGAAAAACTAGTTCAAGCATTTATTACTTCCAGGCTGGACTACTGTAATTCTTTATTATCAGGATGTCCTAAAACCCCCCTGAAAAGCCTTCAGTTAATCCAAAATGCTGCAGCAAGAGTCCTGACAGGGACTAGAAAGAGAGAGCAGATTTCTCCTGTATTGGCTTCCCTTCATTGCTCCCTGTTAAATCCAGAATTCAAAATCCTGCTCCTCATATACAAGGTCTTAAATAATCAGGCCCCATCTTATCTTAATGACCTTGTAGTACCATATCACCCTATTAGAGCACTTCGCTCTCACACTGCAGGCCTACTTGTTGTTCCTAGAGTATTTAAAAGTACAGGGTGGGCCATTTATATGGATACACCGTAATAAAATGGGAATGGGTCGTGATATTAAAATCTTGTTTGTGGCACATTAGTATATGTGAGGGGGCAAACTCCTCAAGATGGGTGGTGACCATGGTGGCCATGTAGAAGTCGGCCATCTTGAATACAACTTTTGTTTTTTCAATAGGAAGAGGGCCATGTGACACATCAAACTTATTGGTAATGTCACAAGAAAAGCAATGGTGTGCTTGGTTTCAACGTAACTTTATGCAAACTCGTAGCCTCAAAAAAACTAAGTAAAGCTGACTTAAGATGACTGTTAGGACAACTTATTATTTGCAAGTCTGCAGCATTAACAATAACTTGATATTTCTGACTGTACAATACTAATTGTTTACCTACTGACAAACATTTCAAGTTCAACTAAATGAAAAAACAATTTGTGGTAACCTGAATATGATTAAAAATAATTAACAACACTTTTTGTAATGATGTTAAAATGAGCACAACTTTTATTTTCAAACACAACAAAGTATAACAGCCAACATACTGGACACTGTTCTCTTGAACAACAAATAATTATATTGCCATCACTGTTATAATCTTACAATTAAACAAAGTCTCAGATTTAATTATTCTGAAAATAAGTTTAGGTCTACCACAAGTTTGTTTTGTACTTACATTACTTATATAATCAAAATAAAATATTTATTGTTCTGTCACAAGTGCAGTCTCTAATTTAAACAACACATTTGTTTTCCATTCCAACACATGAGCTGGAATGTTGTATTACTTTAAGGATGGCTTGTTTCCAGTCCAGGCATTACTGCCTGAATGACTGTCATGGATCGAGGTGATCCAAATGTAGGTGCAGAGAAAGTCTTTAACTTCCCTTCAGTACAGTGGCAGTGGATGTGGGTTGGAGATGCAATGAGCTTGAACCTGCAGGCGACCATCTTCACTGACCACACCATCTGTGACGGAGGACTCATCTCTCCTGTTGTCCTGCAAGCAAACAATCATATTTTTTGGAACACGAACTTAATTGCTTTCTTAAAACATTTTTTTTTCTGCATTTGGTATAGAACAGACTCCAATTTAGACAATCTCAGGCTCCCTCCCCACCGGAGAGGTGACATTCAATGTCCCACTTGTCAGTCTGGATAGCCCTGACCACCACCTGACACACAATAATGTCATGAAAGCATCATTTTAAAAAGGGCTATGCAAACATGACCAATAACTTTCATTCTAATGATCTGCAAAATTAATGTTTTATGATTGTGTAAACTCTTTGCTTTTATGATGCTTTTTACTCTACTGTGTACAGTGACCTTGAGTGTTTTGAAAGGCACTTTCAAATAAAATGTAAAAAAAAAATATGTATTATTAAAACAAATTTTGCTGTTAGAAAACTTGCAGACTTCACTATATACAGTGTAGACCCTCAACACTGAGTTTGGGGGATGTGATCTTTCAAGAAATGCAGACAAACTGTTGTTGTTTGTTTACTTACACAGCATGTCTTGTAGAATTAACTGGAGTCACAACAACAGCATAGTGCAGTCATATCTCAAGTCTAATAACAGAAGACAGGAAAAGATCAGTAAAGAAACAACTTCCCCAAACCAAAGCACAAATAAAACAATAAGTAAAACAGGCTGATCTAAAGTATGATTAAAGTTCAGCTTAATTAATATAAATGTTACTGACAATTGCTAATATATTGGAAAACCAAAATACTTACTGATGTCTTTCTGTCCAACAGCAGGAGTGCTGGTCCCGAGCCTCAAAGACAGTAAGAAGCAAGCAGAGGGAGAAAAAACAGAAAATATTTTAGAAGCTGATTTGATCCTTAATGGCTGTGCAATCATTATAACTTACAACACAGAAGGTCAATGTAGACCCCATACAACCAAATTAGACTAACACATATAGTATTAAAAACACCATCTACTACTGTGTCTGTATGTGTGGTATTGGCACTGTCAGTTTTGGCCTGAAGAGATGTGTTTAAAAAAAGACCACCTAATTTAAATATAATCATTACATATAATCATTACATGCTTGTTAAAAGTTAACTTCCAATATATAAAGTTTCTAATAAGCAAAATGACCAGATCTAACATATGGCAGGGTTTATATGTAACATAATGTTTCTTATGATTCAACTGTGGAATTTAACTTAATTCTTTAGGACAACCTATATTATTTTATTCTCAAGTATAAAGCCAACTTAGACTTTAACCATTTAACAGGCCACTAATCTGGATTATAGCTTTCACAACAAAACTTATTTTTAAACACATTTTTTAACAAAATAAATACTATTGTTGTTATTATTGTTATTTAAAATGTAATTAAGCAGAAAAGTCGGTTTAATATAAAAGCAGTTTGCTGATGTTGTTAAAGAAAGGCTAGATTTGACATTAATAGATGCCACAGATGTTCAAAAGCTGCCACAAAGCATTAAAAAAATAGATGTCTCTGAAAACGTCGGAACATTTTTGCAAATATGTGATGACTTGATAAATCGAGCAGATATTTGAACTTTACACAGCTACATTC